>NW_028270150.1:76374548-76678953 GCF_037043375.1 Chiloscyllium plagiosum | reverse complement strand
GCATTCCTTTTGAGAATGGATGCAAGAATGAAGACATAGTGGCTGGTTAACAAATACATGCTTTAGTTGCAGTCAATATTATTGCAATAGCAAAGTGCATCAAACCAACAAAATCTCTGAGAGGTGATTTGTCACATCGATAATAAGTTGTCCAGTTTTTCTTTATATCTCCAAAATACGTGGCACCAGAGGAAACATGCCATGCTACAGATTTTACCCACTAAGCATCCTGCCCACAAACCCATTACCTCTTACTCACCTGGCATTCCATCCCCACATATGTATCCTTTTACAGTAGCTGTAAAAAATTACTGATCATTTAAAAATCACAGAACACACACACCTACAGCTCCAAAATGGAATGTGATTTGCATACTGATTTTCTCCACAGGATTTGTAGTTTTCTGGACAGGTTTGTAACAGGAAGCCCTCCATCAGAAATATCTGGTGTGTAGTGATACTATGGCTTCACAATGTCCTTTTCTTTTAAACTGAAGAAAGTTTGAAACAGAGGTGAAAGTAATCTGCTCGAAGTAAACAACTTGTGAAGACTTGGGGTTTTATTTTTACAAGTTAGAACAATAGAAGCAGCCTGAATGAGTGCCATCAAGCTCCTACACAACCATAATATTTAGTTTTAGCCTTCAGTAACAATTGCGGAGGTCTTGAAGCTGGATGTGAAAGGTCTTATTCCCCTCTCTGTTACAGCTAAAAGTTGGAGTTCTCTTTCTGCTGCAGCTGGAATTGCATGTGAGACAATTTATTTTACTGAATTTGCCTTTGACAAAGATGTGTTTATAGGATGTTACTATGTGGAACAATGAATTAGTAGTCAATACACATTATTTTGTTAAGCATTTCAATAGAGTTACAGCTAAGCCAATTTTTTGAAATTTTATCTGTATTTTAACACAAAAATAAAGCATGTTTTGCTTAGTGTTGTTTAGTTGACCAATCAAATTTCATCTGGAATGTAATACCTTACACTTGCCTATAAAGTAAGGAAAAGTTGGATCCAGACTATACTCTTAATACATTTAAAGGAAGTCTATGGACTGCAGACATTCAAGAAAGCAGTTCACTACCACCTTCAAAAGCAAGTAGGGATGGGCATTAAATGGTATCCTAACTAACAATGACCTCTTTCCATGAATAAATTTTAAAAAGACCAGATATCAGTGAATGTAAATGTCACACAACAGGCGGCTGTTGGATCTTTCAATACTGCATCATTCATCTAATTTCTTACGTTATGAGGAAAAACCAATCATTACTACATCAGGTAAAATAGCCTCTGTAAACAAATCCCACAAGGAGGGAATTTAAAAATAATGTCTAAGCTGCCATTTGCAGTTAAAAGATCAAGAGAGAGGAAAATATTTATGTATCATTTGAAGACAGATCCGATGGAGAGATTGTAATACTTGTTTTTAAAAATCATCAAGGAAAAGTATTTACCGCAAAGCATAATTGCTTGCCAACAGCAGGTTTCATCATCTAACCACTGAGGAGCAATTTATATCAAGTAACTTAAACATGAAAAACAAGCACTGCTGAGAAATGTTATTTACAAGTATTTTCCACAGTTTTTATTAGATAAATTGTTTCAACATTGATATTAGAACATCTGTGTCTCATACTCCAAATGTCAATGGTTGCTATTTATGGCTCAGTTTCTTAAAAGGACAGCTCACAAAACAATGGTTGTGCAAATGCTTACACTAGCTTTGTTAAAATGTCTCAAAAAACCAACATAATTAATTTTGATTAAAGATATTGTTGTGCAAAGAAAAGCATTAAACTGAACAGTCCTTAAAAAGTAAGAGGAAATAAAACAAGGAAAGGGGACAGGTGATGAATTTCAAGTCTGAGATTGATATTCAGCTTTTATTCTGAAGTTAGAAGAGGAATTGGCAATGTGCCCTAGAACAGCAAGAGATTGATGTGGTTTACTTTACATTAGGCTGTGAAACACAGTTCCCATTGAGTCATATGTCTCTAAAATTATTTACAACACTAATTATTCACGACTTGGCAATATCATAGACTGACATGCTTAGTCTGGGTTTTATGCATACTGATGTTACTCTACATTTCACAAATGCTGCACATTGAATACAATTCACTGCCACCAGTACAGATTAACTACAGGTTTGTTGGGGACCTTCATACTGCAACGTCACATGCATTATGTCATGTATATGTCCATGTCTGACTCATTTGGAGTTTTTCATTGTGATAAACAAGTACAGCAGCAAAAATAAACTGGTGAAAAGTGACCATGTCCTTAATAAAGTACTTGCATTTATTATATTTCCTTTCTAAAATCGTCATATACCCCAAAGGGCTTTACAATGAAGTACCTTTGAAATGTAACCATTTTTATAATGCAGGAAGAGAGAGTTAAGAAGAACAAAGAGAGGACATGAGCAGTCTTCAGCAACTAGAATAAAGGAGAACCCTAAAGCTTTCTATAAGTATGTGAGGAATAAAAGGATGACTAGGGTAGGAATAGGGCCAGTCAAAGACAGAAGTGGGAAGCTAAGTGTGGACCCTGTAGAGATTGGAGAGGTACTAAATGAACATTTCTTATCGGTGTTCACTCAGGAAAAGGAGAATATTGTAGAGGAGAAGAATGAGGTACACGATATTAGACTAGAAAGGATCGAGGCTAGTTACGCACAGGTGTTATCAATTCTAGAAGGATTTATCCGAGGATTCTCTGGGAAGCTAGGGAGGAGATAGCACAGCCTTTGGCTTTGATATTTGAGTCATCATTGTCTACAGGTTTAGTACCTGAGGACTGGAGGGTTGCAAATGTTGTGCCCTTGTTCAAGAAGAGCTGCAGAGATGACCCAGGTAATTATAGATCAGTGAGCCTTACTTCTGTTGTAGGAAAGGTTTGGAAAGGATTATGAGAGATAAGATTTATAATCATCTAGCAAGCAACAATTTGATTTCAGATAGTCAACATGGTTTCATCAAGGGCAGGTCATGTCTCACAAACCTCATTGAGATTTTTGAGAAGATGACCAAGCATGTAGATGAGGGTAGGGCAGTTGACGTGGTATACATGGACTTCAGTAAAGCCTTTGATAAGGTTCCACATGGTAGGCTGATGGAGAAAATGCAGAGGCATGGGATTGAGGGTGATTTAGTAGTTTGGATTAGAAACGGGCTTTCTGTAAGAAGGCAGCGAATGGTGGTTGATGGAAAATATTCAGTCTGGAGTCCAGTTGTGGTGTGCCGCAAGGATCTGTTTTGGGACCATTGCTGTTTGTCATTTTTATAAATGACTTAGACACAGGCACAGATGGATGGATTAGTAAATTTGCAGATGACACTAAAGTCGGTGGAGTAGTGGACAGATTGGAAAAATGTTACAGGTTGCAGGGGAACTTGGATAAACTGCAGAATTGGGCAAATAGAGTTCAATGCAGCTAAATGTGAGGTAATGCACTTTGGGAAGAATAACAGGAAGGCAGAGTACTGGGTCAATGGAACGATTCTTGGTAGTGTGGATGTGCAGAGGGATCTTGGAGTCCATGTACATAGATCCCTGAAAGTTGCCACCCAGGTGGATAGTGCTGTTAAGAAGGTATACGGTGTATTAGGTTTCATTGGTAGAGGGATTGAATTCCAGAACCGCAATATCATGCTGCAACTATACAAAACGCTGGTGTGGCCATGCTTGGAATGTTGTGTACAGTTCTGGTCGCCCATTACAGGAAGGATGTGGAAGCATTGGAAAAGGTGCAGAGAAGATTTACCAGGATGTTGCCTGGTCTGGAGGGAAGTTCTTATGAGGAAAGGCTGAGAGACTTGGGTCTGTTCTCATTGGAAAGAAGAAAGCTAAGGGGGGATTTGATAGAGACGTACAAGATGATCAGAGGATTAGATAGGGTAGACTGTGAAAGGCTTTTTCCTGGGATGACATCAGCTTGTACGAGGTGGCATAGCTATAAATTGAGCGGTGATAGATTTAAGACAGATGTCAGAGGCAGGTTCTTTACACAGAGAGTGGTAAGGGCAAGAGAGTGGTAAGCAACCAATGTACATGCAGCAACAACCATAAACAGCACAAGATAGTGACCTGATGAACTGTTTCTTTAGCTATAAGACTGAAGGATTGATGTTGACTAGAACATTATGAATACCTGTCACAACTTTCTTCAAAATACATTCCTGGGAATTTGTCTACCCTTGCAGGTGGATGGAAAAAGCAGAAGTGTTAGTTTCAATACTCAACCAAAAGATACGTATTCTGACACCACAGCCCTCCTTCAGTACTGGCCTAGAGTGTCAGCCAAAATTTTGTTTTTGCGCTTGGTTATCTGAGTGGAACTTGGTCCAATAGCCAGTAGTCAACTCAGCCACATTAGGGAGATTTAAACAATCCTTAGATAAGCACATGGATGATTTTGGGATAGTGTAGAGGGACGAGCTGAGAATAGTTCACAGGTCGGAGCAACATCAAGAGCTGAAGGGCCTGTTCTGCGACGTATTGTTCTATATTCTATGTTCTATAATGCAGGAAACACAGCAACCTATAGCACAACTATAACAATTGGAAATGATTGTTTATAACAGTGGTGTACATGATGCAACTTCATATCAACAGTCAGATGTTATCAGGACTGAAAAGGGAAACTATACTAGAGAGACCTGCAATCAGTATAATATTTATTGAACCTAAATAAAAGTGTTTACAGAATTAATAGAATGAGAAATGCACATACATGAGTTATTCTTAGATAAAAGGTAAAAAGATAGAGATGAATCAAACTCAGCCAGAGCAATTGCAGCCTCAGGAGTGCAATGCAGGCACCCAATGGTCAGAGGACCCACAATAAACAGAATCAATGTGGGGACACCCTGCAGACATATCCTAGCATCATATTTGTGCGAAGCAGCAACCAATGTACATGCAGCAACAACCATAAACAGCACAAGATAGTGACCTGATGAACTGTTTCTTTAGCTATAAGACTGAAGGATTGATGTTGACTAGAACATTATGAATACCTGTCACAACTTTCTTCAAAATACATTCCTGGGAATTTGTCTATCCTTGCAGGTGGATGGAAAAAGCAGAAGTGTTAGTTTCAATACTCAACCAAAAGATACATATTCTGACACCACAGCCCTCCTTCAGTACTGGCCTAGAGTGTCAGCCAAAATTTTGTTTTTGCGCTTGGTTATCTGAGTGGAACTTGGTCCAATAGCCAGTGATTCAGATGGGAGAACTAAGCCATCAATTTCAAAAAAACTTCAGTCATGGTACATGGGCATCGTTGGCTTGCCAGCATGTAATGCCAGTCCTTGAGAAGGTGGTGGTGACCTGTCTTCTGGAAACACTGCGGGGGTCAACCTACAGAATGTAAACTTTCACTTCCTGAGGGACGGAATTTCAGGATTTTGACCCAGCGACAGTGGAGGAAAAGTGGAAATTTTCAAGTCAGGGTGGAGAGTGACTTGGAAGGGAACTTGCAGTAGGTGCCTTCATTTATCTGCTGCCCTTGTCCTTCTAGATGAAATTAGTTGTTTGTGCCCGTGATATAAAGAGCTGTCCCTCTCACTTCATCTTTGGCATTCAGTTCTTTTGTCTTTGTTTGAGCTAAGGCTGTAATTGATCAAGAGCTGAGTAGCCCTGGCAGAGCCCAAACTCGGCAAAGCTGAGGTTCTTACTGAGCAGCAGCTGCTGGGATAGCACGGTTAATGACACCTTCCATCACTTTTCTGATGACACTGTAAATAACAATTGCACTCTTCAAAATCACTCCCAACGTGTATACGATAGAAATATTCATGATCTCAAGGTTAATAAAAGATGTGTGTCATCACTATAAACTTTTATTAATATATATTTAGGTCTTAAAACATGAATAATTACTTAAATTTAGTCAGATTGAGATACAACCCTTGATGTGGCAATCATTGGTAGACCTTCCCATAAATATTACTGGATGAATGTAGTCACCGAGGTGACAGTCAACGTTTTTAATCATGCAAGAGTGAAAAGAAAGGGAAAACTGATGGTTGAATAAAATCATGACAGCTCCCTACACATTGGTTCTTGATGTACTTGACCTTTGTGCATATAGACCCTGAAGGAATTGACACTTTCAGGTAACACAATGGCATGATTTGACAGTAGCTGCTCTTAAAGCCATAAATACAATCCATTAGTTCAAGTCTCTGAAAATCACTTATCCAAAGAAAAGGCCAGCTAGCTCATCGCTTTCCTCAATTATATAATCGATGTAACAGCCACACCAATATCAAAACATTCATTGCATACCTTATAGCAATTGATTGATTAGCCAGATTTTTTTTTGCTGCATTTTGGTAAGATCTGGTGGCCAGGGAATTATGCTGTTGAGACGTTGCATTTTAGAATCATGGTTTCAAACTCAAGAGGTTTGTAAATATGCCTGTAGAGTGAGACAAATTGCTTTTAGTATCCCTGGCTGAATTCCAACACACTCCAAGGATAAATCAAATATTTCCCAATGTTAAAATGCCACAGATACTAAATCGCCTGTCGAGCTGGTGTACAAAGTTGTCCTCCTTACTCTGCCGATCGCGTATATAGAGGCAAGAGGGAAATTTCCAATTCCAAGCATAGTCTTCTAAGTGTGAGGTTTTAGAAGATTGTACCAAACAGCAGTCTCTAAGTCAAGGTAAAATGTGGGAATAGAGAGAGAGAAAGAGAGCATGTGTGTGTAAGAGAGAGAGGGAGAGAGAGAGAGAGAGAGAAACTGTTTCTAATTCTTCCAGAGACAAGTCAAGGCATTTTGGCTACCATGGGACAGATGGTCTCAGCATGAGATTCATGCCACAGGTAAGTGATGTGAAAATAGTCAGTCAGCAAGCGAGGAGTAAAGTCAGCAACAAGGAGGTGCTCAAAGCTGACCACTCTCACACAGCTCCTTCAAATGGGCCACATTCCTTGATCAGGCATTGCATACTTTCAATCAAAGAACTCTCCCCTGGAGCCTGCAAGCAGTCTTGCACACTGTGTATTTACTGTCTGTTTTGCATGTAGATATTTCTGAATCAGCTTGTCCAGAAATGTTATTCCACTCCTCTGGAGCAGTGGGTCGTGTACCCAGGCCTCCTGGCTCACAGATAGATATAAGAGCCCCAGATAGTCTGCTGTTATTGATTTTGAATTAGTGGTGCTGGAAGAGCACAGGGAGTTCAGGCAGCATCCGAGGAGCAGCAAAATCGACGTTTCAGGCAAAAGCCCTTCATCAGGAATAAAGGCAGTGAGCCTGAAGCGTGGAGAGATAAGCTAGAGGAGGGTGGGGCTGGGAGAAAGTAACATGGCGTACAATGGGTAACTGGGGGAGGGGATGAAGGTGATACCCTCCACGCACGCCCTCCGCCTCCTCCAAGACTTCCGTTTCCCCAGCCCCCAATGCCTCATCTTCACCATGGATATCCAGTCCCTCTACACCTCCATCCGCCATGACCAGGACCTCCAAGCCCTCCATTTTTTCCTCTCCCGACATCCCCAACAATACCCTTCCACGGACACTCTAATTCGTTTGGCCGAACTGGTCCTCACCCTTAACAATTTCTCCTTCGAATCCACCCACTTCCTCCAGACCAAAAAGGTAGCCATGGGCACACGTATGGGCCCCAGCTATGCCTGTCTCTTTGTTGGCTACATAGAACAGTCGATCTTCCGTAATTACACCGGCACCACTCCCCACCTCTTCCTCCGCTACATTGATGACTGCATTGGCGCCACCTCGTGCTCCCACAAGGAGGTTGAGCAATTCATCAACTTCACCAACACATTCCACCCTGACCTTAAATTTACCTGGACCATCTCTGACACCTCCCTCCCCTTCCTGGACCTCTCCATCTCCATTAATGACGACCGACTTGACATTAACATTTTTTACAAACCCACCGACTCCCACAGCTACCTGGATTATACCTCTTCAAACCCTACCTCTTGCAAAAATGCCATCCCGTATTCCCAATTCCTCCACCTCCACCGCATCTGCTTCCAGGAGGACCAGTTCCACCACAGAACACACCAGATGGCCTCCTTCTTTAGAGACCGCAATTTCCCTTCCCACATGGTTAAAGATGCCCTCCAACGCATCTCGTCCACATCCCACACCTCCGCCCTCAGACCCCACCCCTCCAACCGTAATAAGGACAGACCGCACCTGGTGCTCACCTTCCACCCTACCAACCTTCACATAAACCAAATCATCCGCCGACATTTCCATCACCTCCAAAAAGACCCCATTACCAGGGATATATTTCCCTCCCCACCCCTTTCCGCCTTCCGCAAGGACCATTCCCTCCGTGACTACCTGGTCAGGTCCACGGCCCCAACAACCCACCCTCCCATCCTGGCACCTTTCCCTGCCACCACAGGAACTGCAAAACCTGCGCCCACACCTCCTCCCTTACCTCCATCCAAGGCCCTAAAGGAGCCTTCCACATCTGTCAAAGTTTTATCTGCACATCCACTAATATCATTTTTTGCATCCGTTGCTCCCGATGCGGTCTCCTCTACATTGGGGAGACTGGACGCCTCCTAGCAGAGCGCTTTAGGGAACATCTCCGGGATACCCGGACCAATCAACCACACCGCCCTGTGGCCCAACATTTCAACTCCCCCTCCCACTCTGCCCAGGACATGGAGGTCCTGGGCCTCCTTCACCGCCGCTCCCTCACCACCAGACGCCTGGAGGTGCCTCATCTTCCGCCTTGGAACACTTCAACCCCAGGGCATCAATGTGGACTTCAACAGTTTCTTCATTTCCCCTTCCCTCACCTCACCCTAGTTCCAAACTTCCAGCTCAGCACTGTCCCCATGACTTGTCCTACCTGCCTATCTTCTTTTCCACCTATCCACTCCACCCTCCTCCCTGACCTATCACCTTCATCCCCTCCCCCACTCAGCCATTGTATTCTATGCTACTTTCTCCCCACCCCCACCCTCCTCTAGCTTATCTCTCCACGCTTCAGGCTCTCTGCCTTTATTCCTGATGAAGGGCTTTTGCCCGAAATGTCGATTTTGCTGCTCCTCGGATGCTGCCTGAACTGCTGTGCTCTTCCAGCACCACGAATCCAAAATCTGGTTTCCAGCATCTGCAGTCATTGTTTTTACCTTGCTGTTGATGTCTGATTTATCTCAGTGACAAGGGTATAAATTGATTTATTTACAGCACTTTAAAATATCGAAACATGTATGGGATTTCAATGCACATAAATGCTCTCAGCCAGTATGCAGGGCTTCTACAGAAATTGTAGAGCCAGAATGCTAATGAAAGAAACAGATGGGTTTAAGTAATAAAATATAGTTACTTAGTTACCAGAACAAAATTAGAAACAAAAATCAAATTGTTGAAGACTATACCATTTGCTTTTCCAGATAAGACCCTGGTCAATATGATGAAACCTAAGTATGCTTTAATTGTCCATTCAACAGTCTGAATTGCTGTGGACCTGAAGATGTCTACGGGCATTCCTGCCACAAATTTACTTGAGAAAGAGGCAAAAAGACAAAGTCCCAAAATACCACTCTCCAGCTAACTAAATCCTTCCACCATCATACTCACAACTTTCTTCAGTCTCTCAAAGACATAGGGCTGCAGCTCAAATGATTAGCAAAATGGGGCATGATACTTGTTTATGAACTAACAGGTACAATGTAAGGGGGACTGTCAACTCTGGTTGAAGAGATATATTATAGCACTCTAAAGACTCTGGAAAATTTGCTTTAATAAGACTGGAGAGAAATAAAGAGTACTGAAATGGTCTTTATTCTTGATTAGTCATTCAGGAATGCTCAGGCAGTTGAAGGGAGCACCTTTCATTGGTCATTTGACTGTGGGTTGGTGAATGCGGAGATGTGAACCCATTGGAAAAAGGGAATGTCTGTGGGAATGAATATCTGTCCTTTAAAGATTGTAGTCATGTGGAGACACAGTTTGAGATTAATTGGTTATATTAGTAAAGGCACCATAATCCAAGAGAACCATAGGAATGCTCTTTCATTAGAGAAAGATGACTGATGGTGAGTTTAACTGAACATTCACCACACCTCAGACAGGGGTAAAGGTGAACAAGGTAACCTCAGCCAGTACAGGTAGACAATCCTTGATCTGAAATCCTCGGGACCAGCTGTCTTTCAGAATTTGGAATTTTTCGGTAAGTGTTAAAGTGACATTTTCATAGTAAAAAAAAATTACCGAACAGCAGACCCACTTGTGAATACTACAGATAAAGGATTTATACAGCAAATGAGCCTGCGCTGTTGGGATCCCTCTGCAAGCAAACTCAGCCATCGGCCAACTAAACCTCTACTTGTGGAGTGATACCAAAAGTGCAGATAAATTTCCTATACTGGCTGAGTTCACCATGAAGGTCCTGCTTTCTTCCCTTGCCTGAGGCATGGTGACTCTTAGGTCGAACTAACACCAATTGTCTCTCTCTAGTGAGGGAGGAGTCCGATAGTCCTTGAGGGCAATAGTTACATTTGAACATAATTAATAACATTTCTATTCTCTAATTCGACATATTAGTCACCTACTAGGTAATGCTTAGTGAGTCAATTTTACTTCATGTTTGTAACAATTCAATTTTTTAAACTTGAAATCTTGTTATGCCAACGTGAATTTAATTAACTGTCAAAAATGTATTGGTATCTACAGGGATTATATCCAATAAATGCTTGAAATATGCAATGAAACAACATAATTCACTTCTAGTCATCCAGTATTAGCCATCCCCCACTGTCAATACTACTGCTTTTCAAGTGAGGTATCTTATATGTGCAGATTCTCAGGTGGGAATGAAACAAGTTCGTTTGTATGACATTATCCATTCCTCAACCCATCATGTAATTTTGTTACAGATCTAAAAGGTTGAACTCATTTTTTTCATCCTTCAATTAGAATGAAACTGATGGAGAGAGTGTGCATAGGAGGAGGTTGCATTGCAGGCTCATTTCCTTTATCCATAGTAATCACAAGTGGGTCTGCTGTTCGGTAACTTTTTTTTAACTATGAAATTGTCAGAGAGTCATAGAGTCATAGAGATGTACAGCATGGAAACAGACCCTTCGGTCCAACCCGTCCATGCCGACCAGATATCCCAACCCAATCTAGTCCCACCTGCCAGCACCTGGCCCATATCCCTCCAAACCCTTCCTATTCATATACCCATCCAAATGCCTCTTAAATGTTGCAATGTTGAAAAATGTCCATATTACAGAGGAGGAAGTGCTGGATGTCTTGAAATGCATAACGGTGGATAAATCCCCAGGACCTGATTAAGTGTACCCTAGAACTCTGTGGGAAGCTAGAGAAGTGATTGCTGGGCCTCTTGCTGAGATACTTGTATCATCGATAGTCACAGGTGGGGTGCTGGACAACTGGAGGTTGGCTAACGTGGTGCCACTCTTTAAGAAGGGTGGTAAGGACAAGCCAGGGAACTATAGACATTTCACCACTTCCTCTGGCAGCTCATTCCATACATGTACCACCCTCTGCATGAAAAAATTGCCCCTTAAGTCTCTTTTATATCTTTCCCCTCTCACCCAAAACCTATGTCCTCTAGTTCTGGACTCCCCCACCCCAGGGAAAAAACTTTGTCTCTTTATCCTATCCATGCCCCTCATAATTTTGTAAACCTCTACAAACTCACCCCTCAGGCTCCAAAATTCGAGGGAAAACAGCCCCAGCCTGTTCAGACTCTGTTATAGCTCAAATTCTCCAACCCTGGCAAAATCCCTGTAAATCTTTTCTGAACCCTTTCAACTTTCACAACACCTTTCCAATAGAAAGGAGAACAGAATTGCACACAATATTCCAACAGTGGCCTAACCAACGTCCTGTATGGCCACAACATGACCTCCCAACTCCTGTACTCAATACTCTGACCAATAAAAGAAAGCATACCAAACGCCTTCTTCACTATCCTATCGACCTGCGACTCCACTTTCAAGGAGCTATTAACCTGCACTCCAAGGTCTCTTTGATCAGCAACACTCTGTAGGATCTTACCATTAAGTGTATAAGTCTTGCTAAGATTTGCTTTCCCAAAATGCTGCACCTCACATTTATCTGAATTAAACTCCATCTGCCACTTCTCAGCCTATTGGCCCATCTGATCAAGATCCTGTTGTAATCTGAGGTAACCTTCTTCGCTGTCCACTACATCTCCAATTTTGGTGTCATCTGCAAGCTTACTAACTGTACCTCTTATGCTCGCATCCAAATCATTTATGTAAATGACAAAAAGTAGAGGACCTCATCTGCAAATTTACTAACTGTACCTCTTATGCTCGCATCCAAGTCATTCATGAAAATGACAAAAAGTAGACGACCCAGCACTGATCTTTGTGGCACTCCACTGGTCACAGGCGTCCAGTCTAAAAAACAACCCACCACTACCACCCTCAGTCTTCTACCTTTGAGCCAGTTCTGTATCCACATGGCTAGTTCTCCCTGTATTCCGTGAGATCTAACCTTGCTAATCAGTCTCCCATGGGGAACCTTGTTGAATGCCTTACTGAAGTCCATATAGATCACACCTACCTATCTTCCCTCATCAATCCTCTTTGTTACTTCCTCAAAAAACTCAATCAAGTTTGTGAGACATGATTTCCCATGCACAAAGCCATGTTGACTATCCCTAAACATTCCTTGCCTTTCCAAGTACATGTACATCCTGTCCCTCAGGATTCCCTCCAACAACTTGCCCACCACCGAGGTCAGGCTCATCGGTGTCACCATCTATTTCGCTATTTTCTATATCTTCCGTACCTTTTTTCACAATAAATACTGATGCAAAATATTCATTTAGTATCTCCCCCATTTTCTGTGGATACACACAAAAGCTGCCTTGCTGATCTTTGAGGGGCCCTATTCTCTCCCTAGTTACCCTTTTGTCCTTAATGTATTTGTAAAAACCCTTTGGATTCTCTTTAATTCTATTTGCCAAAGCTATCTCATGTCCCCGTTTTGCCCTCCTGATCTCCCTCTTAAGTATACTCCTACTGCCTTTATACTCTTCTCAGGATTCACTCGATCTATCCTTTCTATACCTTACATATGCTTCCTTCTTTTTCTGAACCAAACCCTCAATTTCTTTAGTCATCCAGCATTCCCTATACCTACCAGCCTTTCTTTTCACCCTGACAGGAGTATACTTTCTCTGGATTCTCGTTATCTCATTTCTGAAGGCTTCCCATTTTCCAGCCATCCCTTTGCCTGCAAACATCTGCGTCCAATCAGCTTTCGAAAGTTCTTGCCTAATACCATCAAAATTGGTCTCTCCCCAATTTAGAATTCAACTTTTAGATCTGGTCTATCCTTTTCCATCACTATTTAAAATCTAATAGAATTATGGTCGCTGGCCCCAAAGTGCTCCCCCACTGACACTTCAGTCACCTGCCCTGCCTTATTTCCCAAGAGTAGGTCAAGTTTTGCACCTTCTCTAGTAGGTACATCCACATACTGAATCAGAAAATGTTCTTGTACACACTTAACAAATTCCTCTCCATCTAAACCCTTAACACTATGGCAGTCCCAGTCTATGTTTGGAAAGCTAAAAGCCCCTACCATAACCACCCTATTATTCTTACAGATAGCTGAGATCTCCTTATAAGCTTGTTTCTCAATTTCCCTCTGACTATTAGGGGGTCTATAATACACTCCTATTAAGGTGATCATCCCTTTCTTATTGCTCAGTTCCCCCCAAATGACTTCCCCGGTTGTATTTCCAGGAATATCCTCCCTCAGCACAACTGCAATACTATCCCTCATCAAAAACGTCACTCCCTCTCCTCTCTTGCCTCCCTTTCTATCCTTTCTGTATCATTTGTATCCTGGAACATTAAGCTGCCAGTCCTGCCCATCCCTGAGCCATGTTTCTGTAATTGCTATGATATCCCAGTCCCATGTTCCTAACCATGCCCTGAGTTCACCTGTCTTCCCTGTTAGGCCTCTTGCAGTGAAATGAATGCAGTTCAAGAAGGGCTGCCATATTTTATATAATAATTCCGTTTTTTTTGTGCACCATATTTGTAATGAAGTCAAGGGGAATACATTCCATGATTAATTTGTGCCAATTCAGAAGTCCTGGAGGGCCCTCAGCCACCCAGTTTACTAAGATATTTTTCCTTTCACGAAAGGACAGAATGGAAAATAACTTCCTCCCGTGCATTTCCACAGAAGGTAACCTCGAGAGGCCCAGGAGAAGAGATACTGGATCTACTCTAATTTCCGGTCCAGCCTCTCCAGCCTCAATGCTAATGGTTTAGAAAGAATTTAAAATCTACATTTAACAAGGATATTGGTCTGTATGATGTGCAATCTTCTGGGGCCTTTCCTTTTTTGAGAATAAGGGAGATATTCAACTTTTTCAGTGAAGGCAGGAGGCAGCCCTGACTATATGAGTAATTGTACATGTCTATCAGTGGACCAGCTAATACTCCTATAAACTCTTTGTAGAATTCAACATGAAATCCATCTGGACCAGGTGCCTTACCACTTTGAAGCTGCCTGATTGTGTCATGTATTTCCTGGGTGTCAAGGGAGCATTCAGGACTGATACCTGCTCCGGGGTTAATTCCGGAAAGGCCAGGCTTTTAAAAAAGGACTCCATCCTCCTGGCTTTATCATCACAATCCTGCGATTTATACAAATCAGAATAAAACTTTCTGAAGATTGTGTTGATCCTTTTATGATTGTAACTCAGAGTACCAGCACTTTCCCTGATGGATGTGATAGCTTGAGGGGCTTTTTTTTTCCTTGCGAGAAATGCTAAGTATCTACCAGGTTTATCGCCAAATGCATATAATCATTGCTTTGCAAATAATATTTCCCTTTTTGCAGTTTGGGTAAGCGCGATATTCAGGGCTGTTCTAAGGGCCGTAATCCTTTGTAATTTAGCAATGGAAGGTCTATCAACATACGCTGTTTCAGCTGCTTTTAAGCGAGCCCCAAGCAGACGCTGTTGTTCTCCCTTCAGTTTTTTCTGGGTCGCCGAGTATGAAATGATCAGACCTCGCGCACAAGCCTTAATGGTCTCCCACATCATTGACGGGTTACTAGCCGTACCTGAATTAATTTCCAAAAAAGTTTTAAATTCTTGAGAAAATATTTTACAAATTCACTATCCTTCATTAAGAAGGAATCCATATGCCAATGTCAGGGGGATGCCTCATTGTTCCTAGCCTTGATTTCCGGATACACAGCAGCGTGATCAGAAATTATTATATTACCTATTTTGCAGGATGATATGGAATTCAAGAAGGTCGAGGGGGCAAAAAACATGTCAATTCTAGTGTGACATTTATGTGAATTAGAGTAAAAAGAGAAATCTCTGCCTTCCAGGTGAAGGCACCTCCACACATCTACTAATCCTAACCTTTTATTCAAATCCGCCAATTGTCTGGATCTGGGGGATACACCCGCAGTACTCTTGGGTATCCTGTCTATCTCCGGGTCCATAATGCAATTAAAGTCTCCCATTATAACTGTATGATGAGCCCCAAGAGCCATCAGTTTGGAGAATGCTTCCATTATAAATTTGAAAGGATGTGCCAGGAGACAATACAGATTTAAAATCCCATATTCCTCTCCATTTATAAGGGCTTTAATTAGTATATATCATCCAGATTCATCTTTTCTCTGACTTAGGATTTTGAAAGAGAGATCCTTCCGAAAAAGAATGACTACTCCCCTACTTTTTGAGCTGAAAGAAGAAAAGAAGGTCTGATCAAAACCACCCTGTTGTAATTTCAAGTGTTCTTTAGCCAGTAAATGTGTCTCCTGTAAGAGAGCTATATCAACCCTTTCTTTTTTGAGGTTTGATAGTATTTTCTTCCTTTTGACTGGTGAATTACTCCCCTTGACATTCCAGGTGCACCATTTAATCGAATGACTAACCATAATCGTCCAGGCAAGTCCGAGACCCCCCCCGGGAGGAGAAACCCCATCCAAAACACCCCGAGCATAGACCATGGAAAATTCACAAAAATAGAGATTCTTTAATACACTCACACCAATATAATAAAAAAACTAATCCTAAATAGAAAAAATATAAAACATATTTAAACGGAGATTTTCCCCCTTGTTTCCAGGGGGCATCACTTCCTTTCCAAAAACCCATCATATCCTCTCCCAACCAGTGCCCCACCCTCGACCAGGCATCCCATAATAAAATAAAGAAAATTCAAGTATACTATAAAGCTAAAGTTAACAGTGAGAACCCTAAACCCCCCCCCCCCCACCCACACCAACACCTAGTATATTTGGTAATGTTAATACCACGTATAAACATATAAAACTATAAAATTACAGTCTCAGCAAATAATGATTAAATATAGTAACACAAAATAACAGGGGTAAACAACCCCGCGGTAAAAGAAAGAGATAAGGTAAGAAAAGGCAGACACCCCTCCTCACCTGAATCAATTAGACCACCCGGCCTATATATACATATATATAAAAAAAAGAAAAATCGCAAAGTGGAGAACAAATAAGCCCCCTTCCCTACCCCCTGGAAATAATATTAAGCAATAAAGGTAATAAGAGAAAAATGGGGTAATCCGGGGAGGGGGGGGGGGGCAGAACAATATCATTCACCACACGAATTAACTCTGACAATTTATTTAAGAGAGTCCAAAAATTCCTTGGCCTTCTCCGGCGATCTGAAGTTATAGGTGGACCTTTCGTGGCTAAAACATAGCATTGCTGGGTAGCACAGGGAGTACTGAATGTTTAAATCCCTTAAACGCTTCTTCATTTCATCAAACGCCCTCCTCTTGTGGACCAAAGCTGGGGGAAAATCCTGAAACAGCATAATCTTGGATCCTTTATAAGTTATGGTTTGGGGATCTTTCCCAAGATTCATGGAGGCTTCCAAGAGCATTTGCTTCTCTCTGTGGCACTGCAGCTGCAACAGGACCGGGCGGGGGTGCTGGTCCAATCCGGGCCCATTCTACCCTTACCTGGCCTGATCCAGCCTCCAGCTTCAACATCTGAGGGAGCCACTGCTCCAGAAAAACTGCAAGCTGGCCTTCCTCTTCCTGTTTGGGAAGGCCCAGCAAACGAATATTTTTTCCGACGACCTCGAGAATCCGTAGGTAAGTCCCCCGGGGTGGCTGCGGATGCATCTGCTGCAGCTAGGGAGGGTGGGGGAGGGGTTCCTATATGCTGCGAGCTGCAGGCATTCTTTCCTTTAATCATTTTAACAGAGCACCAAACTACTCAAGTTTGGTGCAAAATAACTAGCTGTATTAAATAAAAGTTATTTTAAATGATTTGGCAGGTGTGGTGGAGGCGGGCAGCCCACTTAGCCTGAGTCTTGAGCAGAGCACTACAGACTCAGACCTGTTGGGTTGCTGCCATCTTGGATCTCCCCACCTCACTAGTTTAAACCCTCTCGAGCAGCTCTAGCAAATCTCCCTGCCAGTATATTAGTCCCCTTCCAATTTAGGTGCAATCCATCCTTCTTGTACAGGTCACTTCTACCCCAAAAGAGATTCCAATGATCCAAAAATGTGAATCCTTCTCCCATACACCAGCTCCTCAGCCATGTATTCATCTGCTCTATCCTCCTATTCCTGCCCTCACTAGCTCGTAGCACTGGGAGTAATCCAGATATTACTACTCTCGAGGACCTCCTTTTTAAATTATTGCCTAACTGTCTGTAATCTCCCTTCAGAATCTCAACCTTTTCCCTTCCTATGTCATTGGTTCCAATGTGGACAATGACCTCTTGCTGGCCGCTCTCCCCCTTGAGAACATTCTGCACCCTCTCTGAGACATCCTTGATCCTGGCACCAGGGAAACAACACATCATTTTGATTTTTCGCTACTGGCCACAGAAACGTCGTCTGTACCTCAGGCTAGAGAATCCCCTAACACAATTGATCTCTTGGAACCCGACATACCCCTCATTGCGTTAGAGCCAGTCTCAATACCAGAAACTTGGCTGCTCGTGCTATGTTCCCCTGAGAATCCATCACCCCCTACATTATCCAAAACAGCATACCTGTTTAAAATGGGGATAGCCACAGAAGACTCCTGCACTAGCTGCCGACATCTCTTACCTTTCCTGGAGTTAACCCATCTATGTAACTATCCCCCCTTCCTATAACTGCCATCCATCACATACTGTTGCTGTTGTAAATTCCTCATTGCTTCTAACTGTCTCTCCAACTGATCCATTCGATCTGATAAGATTTGCAACCAACAGCATTATTTGCAGATATAATCTGCAGTAACCCCTAAACTCTCTTTAAACTCCCACATCTGACAAGAAGTACATATCACTGCAAAGGCCATTTTTGCTCCTTCACAATCTGCAGATCCAAAAAATAACACCGTCTTATTCCTTTACAAATCACTGCCCTGGGTTAAATTAATAGTTATGGCTTATATTTTAAGTTTAATCAAGAGGCATAGCTCAAAAAACATATAATCAATAAAGAACCTACTCTACTCACTACTGCAGACTTTCTGTAGATCACACTTAAAAACAATACACTTATCTGCTTCTGTGCTGTGAACTTCGCCCAAGCAGTTCCTCCAAGATCAGTTGTGAATTTCACTGTTTGTTAATTTTCCTAGATGAACTCCAATGTCCAGCGATACATGAATTCAAACAGCAAAGGCAGTAACTGTGCAGGTTCACTGCTGTGTCAGTTTCTTTCTCTCTCTGTCCTGCAATGACCTCACCATGTGCTTCCTTTGTCTGCTCTTCTCCCTTTTAAACTGCTGTTGTTTTGACTTTTTTTTCCAAAGTTCCAAAACAATGCAACGGCATATAAAACAGTAATTGCTGCTCCTGGAATTCGAGGAAATCACCTCCAACACCTAAAATACCTCAATAAAGGAGCAGCTGTTACAGCCAGACCATTTAATCCCTTTATCCAAAAAATTCCAAAATCAAAAAGACAGCTGGGGGCTGGGTGGCAATAAGAACATAGAACATAGAACATAGAACAAAGAAGAATACAGCGCAGTACAGGCCCTTTGGCCCTCGATGTTGCGCCGATCCAAGCCCACCTAACCTATACTAACCCACTATCCTCCATATACCTATCCAATGCCCGCTTAAATGCCCATAAAGAGGGAGAGTCCACCACTGCTACTGGCAGGGCATTCCATGAACTTACGACTCGCTGAGTGAAGAACCTACCCCTAACTTCAGTCCTATATCTACCCCCCCTTAATTTAAAGCTATGCCCCCTTGTAATACTCGACTCCATACGCGGGCAAAGGTTCACACTGTCAACCCTATCTAACCCCCTAATCATCTTGTACACCTCAATCAAGTCACCCCTAAACCTTCTTTTCTCTAATGAAAACAGCTCCAAGTGTCTCAGTCTTTCCTCATACGATCTTCCTTCCATACCAGGCAACATCCTGGTAAACCTCCTCTGCACCCGTTCCAGTGCCTCCACATCCTTCCTATAGTATGGCGACCAAAACTGCACACAATATTCCAGATGCGGCCGCACCAGAGTCTTATACAACTGCATCCTGACCTCAGGACTCCGGAACTCAATTCCTCTACCAATAAAAGCCAGTACGCCATATGCCTTCCTCACCGCACTATTTACCTGGGTGGCAACTTTCAGAGATCTGTGTACATGGACACCAAGATCCCTCTGCTCATCCACACTGCCAAGTATCCGACCATTAGCCCAGTACCCCATCTTTTTGTTATTCTTCCCAAAGTGAATCACCTCACACTTAGCTACATTGAATTCCATTTGCCCCCTTTCTGCCCAGCTCTGCAGCTTCTCTATATCCTGCTGTAACCTGCCACATCCTTCCTCACTGTCAACAACTCCTCCGACTTTCGTATCATCCGCAAACTTGCTCACCCAACCTTCTAACCCCTCTTCCAGGTCATTTATAAAAATGACAAACAGCAATGGTCCCAAAACAGATCCTTGCGGAACACCGCTAGTGACAGCACTCCATGAAGAAACTTTGCCATCAACTACTACCCTCTGTCTTCTTCCATCCAGCCAATTCCTAATCCAAACCTCCAACTCACCCTCAATGCCATATCTCTGTATTTTCTGCAGTAGCCTACCATGGGGAACCTTATCAAACGCCTTACTAAAATCCATATACACCACATCTACCGCTTTCCCCTCATCAACCTCCTTCGTCACCTTTTCAAAGAATTCAATAAGGTTTGTGAGGCACGACCTGCCCTTCACAAAACCATGCTGACTATCCTTGATCACATTATTCCTATCCAGATGTGCATAAATCCTATCCCTTACAATTCTCTCTAAGACTTTGCCCACAAAGGGGGTTAAAATGCTGTACCTATTTGTCTGATCAATTTTGTTCACATGCCCTGCTTTTTGTTTTGCAATGGAGCAGTAGTAAAATTGTCTTAAATATTTGACTTCAAATACTGCTTTGTTCAATATTAATGCCTTTCCATTATAGATGTAATCAATCGGAATCAATTGTGTGTGTAAGAATATCATATCGAGCTGAGATAATGTAATGTTTTTCCTTTCTGCCTTGGAGATGAAGCATGAAGAAGGCAGGGCTACTGAAACATTAACTGAGGGTGCAACCGAGCCTTAAAAAATCAATCAGAAGAATTTCCTGCTGAACAATGCTCTTGTTAGTTGTACCATCATGATCACATCCTTCCTACCCATCCTCCTGTCTTCAACCATGTCACCTAGAGAGAGAAATCCAGATCAATAAGGGAGGGAGAAAGGGTTGATTGAGAATCAACGAATGTTACAATTTGCTATTTTTGGGTACGTGTCAGGCAACCTTAATCTGAATGACAATTGAAAACTGCCCTGAAAGAATTATAGAGAGAATGAAAGTGACAATGCAGACTCGTGCATTGTTGTCATATTGGTTACTTTGTTACGAACTGTGGAGCTTTTGTCTTACGAGATAATACACTTCCTTCATATTCATGAAGCAAAGGGAAATATCACAAATGTACACGAGCAGCATGAGCCTGAAATTGTAACTTTGAACCTGTCAACACCCTATAATTCTGAAGGAAATTATAGTGGAGTGAACAATACCATAAGAAAGTGCTTTTTCTTCATCTGTTTTGGTTGATTTCAAACCTGGATCCAAAAGACAAAGGAACATGCCATTACACTGCTGTCTGAATTTTACAATTTTTTTTTGTTGTTAAATCTAGATTATTTTAAAAGTCCCAGAAACATTGGTCACTGTATTTCTAGTGGAGAACAAGCAGTCATGTTAGAATGACTAATCATATCCATATGACATAATTTTAAGATCAAGCAATGTGAACCCAAAGTACAAGAAAAAGAGTTTTCTGGAATCAAGGCCAATAATATCTGAGGTTTGATTTTTATTCATTAGCACCTCATCTCAAAAATGCAATCCAATTTATTTGCATCAAATTCCCATGAGAACAGGAAAAAGGCTAAGGTGTTAAAGCTGGACATTGTCAGTGTACATCATTGCCATCTGGAAGTACCAGAGGCCCTTAATGTGGAACAGCAGCATCTCTCTGAATGCAAATAAAATGAAAGAGTTGCATCAGAAGATTTTATAGGAAACCCCTCCACTCGAACTGGGAGGATACCGAGGGACTTTCCTCGAAACAACTTAAACTGTGGGGTGTGGGTTCTTTAGGATGTTTATGGAGCCCAGGGCCAATGTGAAATTCCATCTGACTGGGGGATGGTCAGTTCAGGCAGAAACCCACCACATAGTTGAGCAGCCCTAACACCTGGGAGTGCCCTCACCCACTGTTGTATAGGGCTTTGGATGGCATGGGATTACAGCTTCACTGCAGTACATTATGCAAGTTCCTCCTGGGCCACCTTGGAAGTTAAGATATCATCCAGTAAATGCTGTGTCATGATAAATCTGTGACAGTGGTCATGGAGTTCATTGTCACTTCTGTGCTGCATTGGGCAGGCTCCAAGCTTTGAGCAAAACCACATGCCAAGTTGAAAATTGACATCTCCAGGCACTTTGTACTGGCAACAGACTGTGTTGACAATGAAAAACCTGCACCAAATATCTTGGTACACACCATCATTCTCCTGTATGTTGAGCAATGTTTAATCTAGGCTCTAGCAGCGGACCCCATCTGTGATTTCATCCTCCATTGAGTTGACATAAGCTACCCTCTCTGCCAAGCCTGGCTGCAGCTCTCTTACGCCCAGTGACTTTCCACAGGTAGATCCTGACTCTATGCTGTTCTTTATAGACTGTGCAGCCCCTGTATCTCAGCTGTGTCTCGCTGATCCAGAGATGGTGCTTCTTCATACGTTAGGTCCAGTTTCTCCATGAGTTTGCAGGCAGCAGATTGTAGGTATCCGAAAACAGAAATTTTAAAAACAAGAAGGGGTTTTGGATGAAGGGAAATATTTAGGATGGAAAGCAAGAGATTGATCAGGTCGTCTGCAGTTTATACTAACACCAGTCAGCAGAGTAAGGGTGAAGTAGAACTGGAGAAAGGCCATGAACATAAATCAGCCCAAATGCTATTCTTAGTACAATTATTTCAATCATAACCAGCTTTACTTCATCCCCGTGGGTGGTCATGTCCAAAGAGCTCAGGCATAGAATGCTTAGTGGGAGTTCTACGCTGCTCCCTCCCTGCTGCACCATTATGTCCTGCAAGAAAAAGAGGTAAGATTGCCAGTAAGCATTTTACCATGCATTTGGCTGGAGGGTTGTGAAAGCAACAAGTTGCAATTGGGAGGAGAGTACCATTATTAGGCAAGAACCTAAATTGGTAATAGAAAGTGGTGGCAGGTACTGCAGGGAACCATGCATCAGTGTGGAGGTCACTGAGCTTCATTTGGCAATGTGAAATGATGTTCAGGGCCAACTCTGGGCATTCACCTCTCTCGCTACATCACTAATTTCCTTTTCAGGCTTATGCCTTAAACATCTTCGAGTCATCTGTAAAAACATAGATTCTCTTCTCCTTTCCAAGTCCTGCACCTCACCCGAAATGTTATGAGACATCTCTTTCCTGTAGCTATCTTTAGTGTTTTTTTCTGCTTGGTGAATGTGGTCATTGCTGGCTAAGGATGAGAAATGTTTTCTTAGTGGTAATGGATGGTGATTGCCTGCCACAATGGTACAAAGTTACTTGCCACTGGTCATCCCAAGCCTGATATTGTCTCGGTTTTGCTGTATTCAGACATGGAACCATGAAATGTGTTGAACGAGGTGAAATCATTTCACATTCTCACTTCTGACCGTATGCTAGAGGGAAATTGATGAAGCAGCTAGGTCGGGGAGATTCCTCTGTGGAAATGTCCAAAAGCTCAGCTGATCTACTTCCAACAACCACAACAATCTTCTTTTGCATCACATAAAACTCTAACCAGAACTTTTTTAAAAAACCCAATTCCCATTGGTTCTAGTTTCACTAGGGTTCCTTGATACCACATTCGGTCAAAGGTTGTCTTAATGGCAAAGGCTTTCATCTCACTTCTGGAATTTAGCTGTTCCATCCATATTTGATCCAAGGCTGTACTGAGCTCAGGAATTTAAGTGGCCTTTGTGGAGCATAAATTTAATATCAGTGAGCATGTTATTGCTGAGCAAGTGATACTTGACAACAAAGTTGATGACACCTTCCACCACTTGGCTAATGATTGAGAGTAGATTGACAGAGTGGGAGAAAGTGAGGACTGCAGATGCTGGAGATCAGAGCTGAAAAATGTGTTGCTGGAAAAGCGCAGCAGGTCAGGCAGCATCCAAGGAGTAGGAGAATCGACGTTTCGGGCATAAGCCCTTCTTCATTCCTGAAGAAGAGCTTATGCCCGAAACATCGATTCTCCTGCTCCTTAGATTGACAGATTAGCAATTGGCTGGGGTAAATTTGTCCTGCTTTGTGTGTGCAGGACATACTTGGACAATTTTCTACATTTGAATAGATGCCAGTGTCGGAGTCAAAGAACTTGGCTAGGGGCATGACAAGTTCAAGAGAAAAATTCGAGTACTATCGTTGGTATGTCAATGGGGCTAATAGCTTTTACAGTAACCAGTACCTTCAACATTTTCTTCATATCACTTGGACTTAATTGAATTGGATGAGGACCAGCATCCGTGATACTGGGGACTTCTGGAAGAGGCCGAGATGAATCATTTGGCAATTCTATCTGAAGACTGTAGCAAATTCATCAGTTTTATCCTTAACACTGATGTATTAGGTTCCCCCATCACTGAATTTTAGAATTAACTTTGCTGTCACATATACTCACATGAGGACTGTGAAAAGTTGACAAGTTGCCACTTACGGCACTATATTAGGTACAATCTGTACATAGGTACAGATTCTTAAGTAGAAATTCTTAGGGAAAAAAATTTTAAAAAATAAAGAAATAAAAGGTTCAGACTAACAGCCCTTCCAACCCAGTCCACGTTAGCACCTAACCTCTAGTCTGTGCCAGGTCTTGACTCCAGACCATGTTGGGCTTGGTCAGGAGAGTACTCTGGAATGATCAAGACCAGAAGTCCATGCTGAGGCCAAGGTGGGCCCAAAGGAACACCACACTGGGCCGCCGATCGGCTGACACATTAGGATCACACTGAGGCCGGACGTTCAGGACATCACCAAGAAGAAAGAAGAAAAAAAAGAAACACAAAATAAAACAGATAGAGTGGATGAGCTTCAGTTGAGGAGTCCTACTCCACCACCATCTTGGATCTGAGTCCGATATTGTGGAACTGCCTCCTACAGTGAGTTAATTGTTGTTCAGCTTTCTCAATGTATATGGCAGGACTGTAAAGATTAGATCTGATTCTTTAGTCATGGCATCACCTCCCCCTGTCTAACACTTGCATACCAAGCAGCATAAACAGCATGTTGTTCTGTGTCATAGTTTCACAGGTTGACACCTTAGGTATGTCTGATGCAGCTTCTGACATGCCTCCTTGCACTCTTCATTTTAATCAAAGTCTTTTAACAGTTCCAACAGCATTTGTATAATATGTGTGGCTCACCTTTAAAGAAGAGAGGTCAGCCTTAAGAGATGCAGCCTAGATTCCACTGGCCAGGCACACAGCTTGGTCTCCTATTGAGTATGCTGGCATTTGGCAGCATGTTACACTCTGGATTGCAAGATCAAATAACAGTTTGTGTGCCTAAGGGTCTGATCATAGGATCTAAATTTCAGTGTTTAAATCAGGCCTTAACTAATATTTCTCCCATGTTTTTAATAAGCCATATGCCTCTATGTTTGCAGCTTATAGTATGTGGTTTTCAAAAAGGATTACAAGTATTCATAACAACACAGTTCGGCAGCTTGATATGCAGAGATAGATTAGTCACCTTAAACACGCAGTTGCATAAATCATTTGTAGAAACTGAATTTTCTTCTGCAAGGGGAATGTGAGCAACTTGCCTTGCTGGTTTCTTCGATTCAACCCTTGTTGAAGGATTTTCGCACTGCACTGCTCTGAACTGATCAATACTTCCCACACAAAAGCAAAAATCCAATCTGTGGCAAACTGGAATAAAATCAAAATATGCTGGAAATATCCAGATATCAGACAGTATCTCTGAAGAGAGAAAAAAATTGAGGTCAATGACCTTTCAGTAGAAAGAAAAAATATTATAGGCATAACAGGTTTAAAATAAAATAGAAAGAGAAAAGTCAAATAATAAAAAGGGAAGGTCACAGCGAGAATGAATACCAGGCAAGATTGAATTAGAGATGGAAACATGGTGTAAGGCAAGAGGGGATCATAATGACAGAAGAAAGGAAATAAACTATGGGTCCAGGTGAGCTGTGAATAGGAAAAGCAGAAGCATCAAAAGTTGGTGTCAAAGAGAGAAAGTAACAATCTGAAATGGGTCAAATTCTTAGGGAAAGAATGGGTCCAGTGGTGAGTTGGCAGCGGGTGCCTAATTGAAAGAGAAGGTGTTGTTCCTCAGCTTATATTGAGATTCCTTGGCACAGTCCAGAAAACAAAGGATCAATAGCTAGTTGTGGGAGCAGGGCCAAAAGTTAGATTGGCAGATGGCTTGAAGTTGAGCTCCACTTGCGATTTAAACAATGGTTTTCCGCAAAGCAATTACCCAATCTGCATGTGTTCTGCGTTTCAGAGACCAATTCATGAACGGTGAATATAGTACATATAATTAAATCAGGAGAATAAACTCACTGTTTTACTTGGGAAATGATTCCAGGGCCTTGAATAGTTTGAATCAAAGGGATAAAAGCATAGTTACAACATCTGAATTTACATAGGAGAATGCTGTAGGAGGAGAAGGGGATATTTGATGAGTAGACCAGAGTATCCCAAAAGGTGTGTTCCACATCTAAGCTGAAAAGGGAGAACAATATATTTGCTGGAGGCATCACACTTAGGATGGTAGGAAAAAAGAACATGTTGGCAAAAACTAATAGAATTAGAATCCCTACAGTATGGAAACAGGCCCTTTGGCCCAACAAGTCCACACCAACCCTCTGAAGAGTAGCCTACCCAGATCTATCCCCCTACCCTACCTAACCTACACATCCCTGAACACTGTGGGCAATTTGGCATGGCCAACTCACCTAATCTGTACATCTTTGGATTGTGGAAGGAAACCGGAGCACCCGTAGTAAACCCACGCAGACATAGGGAGCGCATGCAAACTCGAGACAGACAGTCACCCGAGGCTGAAATTGAACCTGTGTTCCTGGTGCTGTGAGGCAGCAGTGCTAACCACTGAGCCACCATGCCACCCTAATGTTGGTTATTTATCTTGTTGATTATTTTGCTTGTGATGGTAACCTGACATTAATTTTGTAACTGTAGACAATCTGCTAGTTTATTGTTCCTTTGAAAAGTTTAATGATATTAAACTTGAAAAGTTGATATTTATTTCAAAAGAGAGACAAGTCTCTCTGGTCCTATGGAATAAGGCCTAGCTCGAATTAATCATTGCACTTGAGCGTGAGTAGCCTTTGACAGAAAATGGAGGGAATAATTTCATAGATTGTATGTGTAAAGTTTACAAGAGAACACACACTCAGATTTTCCAAAGGGTAAGTAGCCATTTTTGCAGCATCAATAGGAGTTGTTCTTTGAGACCCTGTGGCATTCCCAACATAGTAGACTTTCAGAGAACTTCCCAGGATATTGAAGATTTCAATGGGCAGTTCCCTTCCACCTAATATCAACCTCAGGATGCATCCATTATAATTTGAGAAGTCAAAGGGTTTTGCTGCATTAACTTACCTAGGAAAAGCCTGACAATTAAAAACCTTGACAAACTTCTGAGCAATTGCTAAACTGACCTCCCAATGTTCTACATATAACTGCACTTCTCCTGACCCCATATATTCCCCAGTCCTTGACCCAACATTCCACTTCTCCCTGGGACCTGCCACCACCCCACATTACAAAATACTTTATTACCTGCCCATCTTCACACTACCAGACATCCCAATTTGTGTCCTAATATCATATCTTCCATTCTTTATCTTTCAAAACAGCTGTCTGTCCTGTTAGATGTTTAAATCACAGCATACCGCAATTACAGTTATGAAAAAAGGGACATGGTTTGCTTCCCCCCACCTCCTCCGAACTACCTTGCATGACAGGGAACATTTGAATTTAAGTTACATTTTGTATGACTGCAGGAGTGGTGATTGGTATCTCCTGATGGAAATGTGCAGCTCACCCTTAAAGAATAGAGGCAGAGTAATAATCTGACTATAAGTTCCAATCTAGGAGAAAGTGAGCATTGCAGGTGCTGGAGAAGCTAGAGTCGAAAAGGGTGGCGCTGGAAAAGCACAGCAGGTCAGGCATCATCCAAGGAGCAGGAGAATTGACGTTTCAGGCATATGCCCTTCATCAAGAATATGGAGGGGGAAAGAGGGATGAGAGATAAATAGGGCGTTGGGGTGGGGTAAGGTTGGTTGCACTATTAAAAATGAGAAAATTATGGTACTATATGTTTGTACATTGTGGGTTTAAAAGTTACTGTCTCAGGACCTTTGCAGAAATTCACCAATGAGTGTACTATTCACAAATGCACTGCTGAATTCACCAAAGATCCTAAGACAGCACCTGGCAAATCCAGGACCACTACTATCTCAAGGACAAGGGCAGAAGACACATGGGAATACCATTGCCTGTAAGTTCCCTTCCCCCATTTCTGTCTCATCCCCCTTCCCCCTCCATATTCCTGATCAAGGGCTTATGCCCAAAGTGTAAATTCCCCTGCTCCTCGGATGCTGCCTGACCCGCTGTGCTTTTCCAGCATCACTCTGTTACCATCTTTGACCTGAGTCTTTTCGACTATAAGTTCCAATCCTCAGACAATCAGCCTGGTTCAGCATGATCACTTTTTTTGCAGTGCTTTTTTTGAATTCACTTGTGGGACGTGGTATCCCTGGCTGGCCAGCATTTGGCAGACCCCCGTTGCCCTCGGGAAGAAGGCGGTAAGTTGCCCTCTTGCACCGCTCCAGTCTATGTGCTCTAAGTAGACACATTATGGCTTTTTTAAAAAAGATTAGATTCCCTACTGTATGGAAACAGGTCCTTCGGCCCAACAAGTCGACACTGACCCTCCAAAGAGCAGCCCATCTAGACACACCTCCCCCACCCTATATTTACCCCTGACTAATGCATCTAATACTATGAGAAATTTAGCATGGCCAGTTCACCTGAACTGCACATCTTTGGATTGTGGGAGGAAACTGGAGCACGAGGAAACCCACGCAGACACGGGGAGAATGTGCAAACTCCACACAGTCAGTCACCAGAGGCGGGACCCAAACCTAGGTCCCTGGTGCTGTGAGGAAGCAGTGCTAACCACTTAGACAGGAGATTCCAAGATTTTGATCCAGCAACTCTGAAGAAATGATTATTTATATATATCCAAGTCAGGATGGTGAGTGACTTGGAAGGAACTTACAGGCAGTGGTGTTCCCATGTATCTTCTGCCCTTGTCCTTCTAGATGGTAGTGGCCCTGGATTTGCTAGGTGCTGTCTTAGTGTATTCGAGAATAGTACACACATTGATGAATTTCTGCAAAGATCCTGAGACAGCAACTTTCAAACCCACAATGTACAAACTTCCAATACCATTTTTTTTTTCATTTTTAAATAGTGGCAACCATTGCCAAGACACTAATGCACAAATAGAAATAACAATTGCAATTAACCAAGAATTTGAGATTTAACACATCCCTAGTCAGTGTGCATGAATGTCTGTGTTTAAGTTTAATCTTACTCTAAAGATTAAAACATCACAAGCTAATGAAACCAAGTGTTTTTCTGCATATCATGCAAGACAAGACCATTGACTTCACAAAATTGTTTATCCTCTCCTGAATAATTTTACAATATCAATCAAAACACTACTGCTGTTCAAAAATGTGTCACACACAACATACCTGCTCTTTTACAAACTCAAATTACTCAAACAATGCTGGAAAAATTTGGAAACACTAAAAAACTGAAGAGTCATACTGGACTTGAAATGTTAACTGTTTCTCTCTCCATACATGCTGCCAGGTGTGAATTTCTCCAGCATTCTGTTTGTTTCAGATTTCCAGCATTTGCAGTATTTTGCCTTTATTCAAATTAGTGTTTTCTCCAGTTAATCACTTCAAAAATGCATCGAGTGGCGTTAAAGATAAAAAGACAACTGATTGTTCTCATGATCAAATGAACTGAGACTAAGAAAGTAAAACAAAACAGACAATTGCAAGAACCTTAGAACAGTTGAAGAACTTACATTTGGTTGGCACTTGCACTTCCATTCTTAAAAACAACTAAGAATTTTTTAAAAAGTAATTCTGGCTGTTTGAATCTGAATTCACATGTCCTTGACATCAACAATGGCCTTTATCTATTAGACTTTGTCTATTGCAATATAAAGAACATATAAATGTACAGGTTTCAATTCAAACATCCTAATGTAAAATCATCTACTCCCACAACTGAAGATTACTGGATTGAATTTTCAGGCCTCACAAACATTGTAAATGGGGGCAGACAGAACCAAACAGACGTGCACTGGCCAACATCTCAGTATCCTGATCTTGTTGCCAGCACAGACGTTTTTGGGAGAACAATGGATTTAGTCAATATTACAACCTACACATGGAGATTCCGGCCTGGAGCATCTCGGACTGAAAGTGTCTGCACATATACTGTGCCCGAGGTTCCATTTTGATATTTCAGGCTCTTCAACCTCCTACATATTGGAGCGCTCCTTCACTCACATCTCTGTGTGTAGTAAGCTGTCAATACAGTTTTCTAGTTAAAAGGTGGCTCTGAAGATGGTTCACTGGACATGAAACGTCAACTGCTTTTTCTGCTTAGATGCAGTCGGACCTGCTGAGTTTGTCCGACAATGTGTTTTTAGTTTTCTAGTGTACTGTCCAAGATCATTCTCTTCACAAGGTCATTCTCAGGGTATCTTTTCTTAACTGATGTCAGTCTTCTGTCTAGTTACATCATGATTTCCATGAATCTCATTCTACCACAACGTGCAAGTTTCTCTCTTCTTGCTTGACATTGCTCCACGATTTACTTTAGTTACACAGGTTATGTTAGTAATTATTAACATTATCATTATCACTTCTCACCATGGAGGAAGTGAGGACTGCAGATGCTGGAGAGTCAGAGTCAAAAGGTATGACACTGGAAAAACACAGACACTCAGGTGGCATCCGTAGAGAAGGAGAGTCAACATTTCAGGCATAATCCCTTCATCAGGAATGTGAAGGGGGGGTGTCCAAGGGGACTGACAGATAAGTGGGAGGGGGTGGGGCTTTGGGGAAGGTAGCTTGGAAGGCGATGAATGTAGGGGGTGATGGTGAAAAGTCGGAATGGAGGGTGGCGTGGATAGATGGGAAGGGAGATGGACAGGTAGGACTGTTCAAGAGAGTGGTGCCGAGATAGAGGGTCGGATCTGGGATAAGGTGGGGGGAGGGGAAATGAGGAAACTGGCGAAATCGACATTGATGCCATATGGTTGGAGGGTGCCAAAGCGGACGATGAGGTGTTCTTCCTTCAGGCATCGAATGGCTTGGATTTGGCGGTGGAGGTGGCCCAGGACTTGCATGTCCTTGGCGGAGTGGGAAGGGGAGTTAAATTAGTTGTCCACAGGGCAGTGGGTTTGTGGGGTGCGTGTGTCCTGGGGATGTTCTTTGAAACCTTCTGCGAGTTGGCATCCTATCTCCCCAATGTAGAGGAGACTACATCGAGAGCAACAGACACAGTAGATGAGTTGTTTGGATGTGTAGGAAATCCTCTGTTGGATGTGGAAGGATCCTTTGGGGCGTTGGATGGAGATGGTGGAGGAGGGTGAAGTGTGGGTCCAGGTCTTACACCTCTTGCGCTGGCAAGGGGAGGTGTCAGGAGTGGAGAGTGGGTTGATGGGGGGGGCGTGGACTTAACGTGGGAGTTGGTGAGTGAATGGTCTCTGTGGAATACTGATAGGGGTGGAGAGGGAAATATATCTCTGGTGGTCAGGTCCAACTGTAGGTGGCAGAAGTGGTGGACAATGTGGGTTGTATTCATAGATTGGTGGGGTGGAGGTTGAGGACCAGAGGGCTTCTGTCCTTGTCGCGGTTGGAGGGGTGGGATCCAAGGGCGGGGATACAGGAAGTGCAGATGTGCTGGAAGGCATTGTTGACCAGGTGGGAGGGGAAATTGTAATCCTTGAAGTAGGAGACCATCTGGGATGTTCTCGAGTGGAACCGGTCCTCCTGGGTGAAGATGCGGCACAGGCAGAGGAGTTGGGAGTAAAGGATAGCATTTTTATGGGTGGGGATGGGTGGGAAGAAGTGTAGTCCAGGTAGCTGTGGGAGTCAGTGGCTTTTAAGTAGACGTCTGTGTTGAGTTGGTCGCCGGAAATTGAGATGGAGAGGTCCAGAAAGGGAAGAGAAGTGTCCAAGATGGTCCAAGTAAACTTGAGCTGAAAATGTGTTGCTGGAAAAGCGCAGCAGGTCAGGCAGCATCTAGGGAACAGGAGAATCGACGTTTCGGGCATTAGCCCTTCTTCAGGAATGAAGAAGGGCTAATGCCCTTCTTCCTGAAGAAGGGCTAATGCCCGAAACGTCGATTCTCCTGTTCCCTAGATGCTGCCTGACCTGCTGCGCTTTTCCAGCAACATATTTTCAGCTCTGATCTCCAGCATCTGCAGACCTCACTTTCTCCTCAAGTAAACTTGAGGTCAGGGTGGACGATGTTCATGTAGCTGAAGAACCGTTCAACCTCCTGATGGGAGCTCAAGGTAGCGTCGATACAGTCATCGATGTAGCAGAGGAAAAGGTGGGGAATGGTGCCGGAGTAGCTGTGAAAGATGGACTGTTCCATGTACCCTACGAAGAGGCAGGCAAGGCTGGGGCACATGCGGGTCTGAAGGAACTGGGAGGATTCAAAGGAGAAATTGTTGAGGGTGAGGATCACTTCAGCCAAATGAATCAGTGTGTTGGTAGACGGGTACTGGTTGGGTCGGCAGGAGAGAAAGAAACTGAGAGCTTGGAGGCCTTCGCCATGGTGAATGGACTGGTTGTCCATGGTGAATATGAGGCAATGGGAGGCCAGGGAACCGAAAGTCATGAAGCTGGTGGAGGGTGTGGGTGGTGTCCCGAATGTATGTGGGGGGTTCCTGGACCAAGGGGGACAGGATGGTGTCAAAGCATGAGGAAATAAGTTTGGTGGGACAGGAGCAGGCAGAGACAATGGGTGAACTTGGGCAGTCAGGTGTCTCCACCACACCCCTTCCCAAATCTCAGTTTGAGATCATGTGGGACTCTGACAGGATGTCTGGCTTATCACTAGGGTGAAGGAGTTGTTCAGTGTTTGGAGTGGTTGTGCTGTGCTGCACCCTGCCTAATGTTGTATTGGTATAGCTGCCTGTTGATAATCATACTTCACTTGAGTAAGCTCAATGCCTTCCTATTTCCTCTGAATGTCCCTTCAGTGTACTGACAATATAAAAAGGTCTTTATTGATCTGTCTGTCTGATGATTGTAGGTATTGTTTTGTCTTCCTGACTACTTATTAAGAGGATTGGTAGAAAATCTCGTTAATGTTGACAGAGTTCTAACTCCCATGTTACATTTTGCAGAGGCTTTTCTCATGTTGCTGAACATTCTGGTGATCTAGAGCAATTATATTTGGCCTGAGGTTATGTTCCAGAATGGATAGGCTGGATTTTTAAACCACCTCCTCAGTAATCTTTCTGCTGGTGATTCAACTGTGATGCTCTGTAACTGAACAGAGCTGACTCCAGTCTTGATTTTTAGGCATTGGCGAGTTTACAGACTTGATTACTCTTTTTAATCCTCCAACTGAAGATGGGTTGGAGAACTTGTCACCTGATTAATTGATCATTAACTAACTCCTTCTGAGAAACCTCAGCGTTTCAAGTGTTCTGATCACTGAGTCTTTTGTGGTTGAATGAACTCTTGCCACTTCAAATCATTTTGAATAATAGTCTTCCAGGATGAAATATATATTGGTCTAGTCAAACAAATTCATTATCAGTCTTTCCAAAAATCCTGATGAAATCATTGACTGTAATAGGCACTTGGCTGCATATGACAAACACTTGACACAGCAAGATGTAATCCTGCAAGTTTTTCAAAATGCTTAGCTATCATACGATCATTGTGTTTTTGTTTTGTAATTCATACCGAGGATGACTGCATTAAATTGCTGTAGGTTTCTTTTCACATTGTTTGGTATAACCATTCTAAGATCATTTACCAATAAATAGTGGATACTTATAGAATGGTGATACTAAACTTGATGTGAAGAGAAACCCTGCAGAAACACCATGGGCGACATCAGTTTGTGCATCCATGAGGCACTGTAGGACATCAGCAACTTGTATTCAACCACAACCTTTAACCTTATGAACCAGAATATCCTTCCTTAACTATTACTATCAAGAGAAAGCACCAACCCAGGTTCAATGAAGAATGCAGGGAGCATGCCTGGCACAGCACTAGGCACACCTAAAAAAAATGTTAAGATGGTCAAGCTACACAGGACAACTTGAATGACAAACACAGCAGTACATAAGAAACAGGGCTGAGCGATTCTGCAACCAACAGATCATATTGAATGGTGATAGGCAATTAAATTGATTAGGAGAAGATAGCTTAACAATTATGCCCATCCTCAGTAAGGGACACAAATTCAACCTGAACAAGTTTGCGCTTGATCAAAGCCTTAGAAAGGGAGTGATCAACAATGCTTTCAAGTAGAACTTGCTGAGTAATAGTCTGCAAACTGACACTCAGATTAGATTTTGCCACAGCCAGTTTCTTCTGTTATTACATGCTTGGTTTAATCATGGAGGAGAAAGTGAGGACGGCAGATGCTGGAGATCAGAGCTGAAAATGTGTTGCTGGAAAAGCGCAGAACTGAAATCCAGAGGTGAGAAGGGAGTGGCTGTCCTTGACAATTAACTAAGTGTAGTAGCAAGAGGCCCAAGCATTTTCGAGTCAATTGGGGGAAAAGTCTCTACTGGCAGCAGTCATACCTGGCACATAGGTAGATGGCTGTAGTTGTTGAGTACATCACTGTACTTCAGGTCATTTTCAGCTGCTTCATTAACCTTCTGTCGATCATGGGGTCAGAAATGAAATGATTACTTATGATTGTTTGGTGCTCAACACCATTTGCAGCTCCAGATACTGAAACAATTTGTGTCCATATATAGAAAGACCTGGACAGCATCAAGGCTTAGGCTAATGTGTGGCACAAATATTTCTTGTCACTTAAGTGCCAGGCACTAACCATCTCCAACAAGAGAAAATACAACCATCACCTCTTGACATTCACTGGCATTACCATTTACTAAATCTCCCACTATCAACAATCTGAGGGAACCCATTGATCAGACTCTGAACTGGGCAGGCCATATAAATTCCTGATGAAGGGCGTTTGCCTGAAATGTTGATTTTCCTGCTCCTCTGATGCTGCCTGACCTGCTGTACTTTTCCAGCACCACACTCTTTACTCTTCTCTCCAGCATCTGCAGTACTCACTTTCACCACATAAATTCCATGGCTACAAGAACAGGTCAGAGGCCAGGAATTCTACTGTGGGTAAGTCACCTCCAAATTCCCTGCTACCTGACTACCACTGAGTAGGTAAGACAGGAGTGCATTAATGCAGCCCAACATCACTCAATAACTCAATATCCAGCCAGAAGAAAAATGCCTGCTTGATTGGTACCCTGCCCACCTTCTCTACATGGATTTCCTTCAGCACATATGCACAGTGGCAGCAGAGTACCATCTCAAGATGCACTGCATTAACTCATGCTGGCTGTTCTGACATAGCCCTCCAAACTCCCAACCTCCCAACAGCAGTTCAGGCAGCATCCGAGGAACAGGAAAATCAACGTTTCAGGCAAACGCCCTTCATCAGGAATTTATATGGCCTGAAGAAAAAATGAGGTCTGCAGATGCTGGAGATCAGAGATGGAAATGTGTTGCTGGAGAAGCGCAGCAGGTCAGGCAGCATCTAGGGAACAGGAGAATCGACGTTTCGGGCATTAGCCCTTCTTCAGGAATGAGGAAAGTTTGTCCAGCAGGCTAAGATAAAAAGATAGGGAGGAGGGACTTGGGGGAGGGGCGTCGGAAATGTGATAGGTGGAAAAAGGTCAAGGTGAGGGTGATAGGACAGATTGGGGTGGGGGCGGAGAGGTCGGGAAGAAGATTGCAGGTTAGGGAGGCGGTGCTGAATTTGATGGATTTGACTGAGACAGGCTGGGGGGAGGGGAAATGAGGAAACTGGTGAAATCCGAGTTCATCCCTTGTGGTTGGAGGGTTCCTAGCCGGAAGATGAGGCGTTCTTCCTCCAACCGTCGTTTCGCTGTGGTCTGACGATGGAGGAGTCCAAAGACCTGCATATCCTTGGTGGAGTGGGAGGGGGAATTGAAATGTTGAGCTACAGGGTGGTTGGGTTAGTTGGTCCGGGTGTCCCAGAGGTGTTCTCTGAAACACTCCGCAAGTAGGCGGCCTGTCTCCCCAATATAGAGGAGGCCACATCGGGTACAGAGGATGCAATAGATGATATGTGTGGAGGTACAGGTGAATCTGTGGCGGATATGGAAGTTTCCTTTGGGGCCTTGGAGGGAGGTGAGGGGGGAGGTGTGGGCGCAAGTCTTGCACCTCCTGCGGTTGCAGGGGAAGGTGCCGGGAGTGGAGGTTGGGTTGGTGGGGGGTGTGGATCTGACGAGGGAGTCACGGAGGGAGTGGTCTTTACGGAATGCTGATAGGGGAGGGGAGGGAAATATATCCTTGGTGGTGGGGTCCGTTTGGAGGTGGCGGAAATGACGGCGGATGATGCGCTGTGCATGGAGGTTAGTGGGGTGGTAGGTGAGGACCAGTGGGGTTCTGTCCTGGTGGCGGTTGGAGGGGCGGGGTTCAAGGGCGGAGGATCGGGAAGTGGAAGAGATGCGGTGGAGGGCATCGTCGATCACGTCGGGGGGGAAATTGCGGTCCTTGAAGAAGGAGGCCATCTGGGATGTGCGTTTTTGGAACTGGTCCTCCTGGGAGCAGATGCGGCGGAGTCGAAGGAATTGGGAGAATGGGATGGCGTTTTTGCAGGGGGCAGGATGGGAGGAGGTGTAGTCCAGGTAGCTGTGGGAGTCGGTCAGTTTGTAGTAGATGTCCGTGTTGATCCGGTCGCCTGAGATGGAAATAGAAAGGTCGAGGAAGGGGAGGGAGGAATCTGAGACTGTCCAGGTGAACTTGAGGTCGGGGTGGAAGGTGTTGGTGAAGTGGATGAACTGTTCCACCTTCTCGTGGGAGCACGAGGCGGCGCCGATACAGTCATCGATGTAGCGGAGGAAAAGGTGGGGGGTGGGGCCAGTGTAGTTACGGAAGATGGATTGTTCCACATATCCTACGAAGAGGCAGGCATAGCTGGGGCCCATGCGGGTGCCCATGGCTACTCCTTTCGTTTGGAGGAAGTGGGAGGATTGGAAAGAGAAGTTGTTCAGGGTGAGGGCCAGTTCAGTCAGTCGAGGGAGGGTGACAGTGGAAGGGTACTGGTCGGTACAGCGGGAAAGGAAGAAGCGGAGGGCTTTGAGTCCTTCGTGATGGGGGATGGAGGTGTACAGGGACTAGATGTCCATGGTGAAAATAAGGCGTTGGGGACCGGGGAAGCGAAAATCATGGAGCAGGTGGAGGGCGTGGGTGGTGTCCCGAACGTAGGTGGGGAGTTCTTGGACTAAGGGGGACAGGACGGTGTCAAGGTAGGCGGAGATGAGTTCGGTGGGGCAGGAGCAGGCGGAGACAATGGGTCGGCCGGGGCAGTCAGGTTTGTGGATTTTGGGCAGGAGGTAGAAGCGGGAGGTGCGGGGTTGTGGGACTATGAGGTTGGAGGCGGTGGATGGGAGATCCCCCGAGGTGATGAGGTTATGGACGGTCTGGGAGATGATGGTTTGGTGGTGGGAGGTGGGGTCATGGTCAAGGGGGCAGTAGGAGGAGGTATCTGCGAGCTGGCGTTTGGCCTCAGCGGTGTAGAGGTCGGTGCGCCAAACTACTACCGCGCCTCCCTTGTCTGCTGGTTTGATAGTGAGGTTGGGGTTGCAACGGAGGGAGTGGAGGGCTGCGCGTTCCGAAGGTGAGAGGTTGGAGTGGGTGAGAGGGGTGGGGGAGTTCAGGTGGCGGTTAATATCGCGGTGGCAGTTGGATATGAACAGGTCGAGGGCAGGTAGGAGGCCAGCACAGGGTGTCCAGGTGGATGGGGTGTGTTGGAGGCGGGAGAAGGGGTCGTCAGAGGGTGGGCGGGAGTCTTGGTTAAAGAAATAGGCGCGGAGGCGAAGGCGGCGGAAGAATTGTTCAATGTCACGCCGCGTGTTGAATTCATCAATCCGGGAGCGTAGGGGAATGAAGGTAAGGCCTCTGCTGAGGACTGATCTTTCATCCTCGGAGAGGGGTAGGTCTGGAGGGATAGTGAAAACACGGCAGGGATGGGAGCTAGGACCTGGTGTGGGGCTGGAGCTGGGTGTGGGGGCGGGGTTAGGTCTGGGGGCGGGGACGGAGATCGGCGTGGGGGCGGGGTCGGGCGTGGTGATGGCGATAGGCGAAGGGGCGGGGTTTATATGGCCTGCCCAATTCATATTCTGATCAATGGGTTCCCTCAGATTGTTGATAGTGGGAGATTTAGTAAATGGTACTGTCAGTGAATGTCAAGAGGTAATGGTTGTATTTTTTCTTGTTGAAGATGATTATTGCCTGGCACTTATCTGGCAAGAAATATTTGTGTCACATGTTAGCCTAAGCCTTGATGTTGTCCAGGTCTTTCTATATATGGACAGAAACTGCTTCAGTATCTGGAGCTGCAAATGGCGTTGAGCATCAAACAATCATAAGTAATCATTCCATTTCTGACTCCATGATGGACAGAAGGTAATTGAAGCAGCTCAAAATGACCTGAAGAACTCCTGCAGAGATATACTACCTATGTGCCAGGCATGACTGCTACCAGTAGAGACTTTTCCCCCAATTCCCATTGACTCGAAAATGCATGGGCCTTTTGAGAGAAAAAACAAAAAGGTGGCAGATACGTGGAAACTTACAATCTGCCCAAACCACTCATCATCCTGACTTGGAAATAAATCATCATTCCTTCACAACCCATGATAAAATCCTGGGACTACCACCCAACAGCACTGAGTTACCTATACCCCAAAGACATTTGTTTTACTAATTCCTCTGTCTAATTCAATAAATATATAATATTTAGAGCCTGGGACATCTCAGAACAAGTCATAAATAACAGGAGGTTATAAAAGTTAAAAAAAATCATTAAGTGATAATATGGAAGGCTTGGCTAGAATACAGGAGTTAACCAAACATTGTGAACATCAGATTGAATAAGTTAACAATCCATCATATGATGCAGATCTGTGGTCACAAGATGCAAAAAATTTAAAAAGATCAATGGTTTTGTGTGGATGAAGAGATCAATGTTGCTAATTAGCTATTAGCATATGTGATATTAACTCAATATTTAATTATTATTATGCACCACATTAAATGGTCAATAATTCTAGTCACCGACTTTGAAGTTATTATAAATCATAATGGCAGATGCTACTATTCAGTGTTTGAAAGTGAAAATTATTTTTAAAAATCCAAATAAAAGGTTCAAAGAAATGCCAGATTATGAAAGCCTTCAACATCATTGGACGTAACAAAAGAAATCTATACCCCTTCCCCACCTGGGGATGTCCTAAATTTAGTCCAGGATTACTTTAGCAGTCAATCCAAAGCTTCCTCTTTCAAAGATCCAATGGCTTCTCCACCAAACATTCACAATCCAAGTTGGTCAGCAACCTGGGAGCTGAAGGATTAATTTAGCAGTAAATTCTGAAGCAACTGTCTACTGAATACTGTTTTAACCACCCCCAATCATAAATTGGTATTTGCTACTAGGCTTCCCCCAATTGTAGTGTGGTGCTGGAAAAGCACATTAGGTGAGGCAGTGTCTGAAGAGCAAGAGTGACAACGTTTCGGGCATAAGTACTTCATCAGCCCACATTCCTGATGAAGGGCTTATGCTCAAAACATCGACCCTTCTCCTCCTCAGATGCTGCTTGACCTGCTGTGATTTTCCAGCGCCACATATTTTGACTCTGACTCTCTCGCATCTGCAGTCCTCACTTTCTTCTTCTCCCAATTGCACCCAATATCCTGATTCCAAGTTATCGCCAAAAGTGCACAATTATCAGTTTCCCAATTATTTTGCCAACCACTACATCAACCTTTGAAAGGCTATCCTGACTGTCACATCAACAAAAGAAATTAAAACAGACCAACTTGCATTGAGCAAAAGGTAGCAACAATTTAATAAACAAGTAACAATGCATTGTCTTGGCTATAAAACAGACAAGATTATTAGCATATGGTAAAGAGAGTACTTTCAAGAAGTATAATTCCTCATCTGCTCACATGCAAAATTAGTATTACAACCATATCTTGATTATTCGATATTTTTGATTTAGGAATTAAAAGGAGATGGTTTTAAAATGAAGAATTGTGAATGATTGCTGCACTTTTTAAAACAAGTCACTTTACACTCATTATAAGTGCTTTTTACACTGCTGGGTCCTCAAGTAGTGGGGGAAGCCTAGTAACAAATAAGCTGGGGCCAAGGGAAGTGTACAAATGGAGCTCCAGACAGCAATAAGTCACTGATTGGTCTGTGCTATGGTAAACCAGTTGTTGATGACAAAGACTTTCTGCCTAGCAATAACTATTTGTTGGCTCCCAAGGCACTGAACAGCTGGGGGGATATTAACATTTGAGGGAGAAGCCAGAGTTCTGAAAGAGGAGTTATCCCTTTTCTCTAGAGTAAAAAAAAACTCAATCCTGAAGCAAGTCAGTTTGTTCCCCCTTACTAGATATTATAAACTATTTTATATAAACTATACTGCAACTATTCCACTGCAAGTTGGAAAAGATTGTGAGCCAGCCATTCTATGCCTTCCTGTTAGCAAATGTAAGTAGCTGGAGAAAGATGATCAAGGAACAGCAAGTTCTGAAAAGCCAAGGGATGAACTCAGCAAACCATGTGGACAGGATCTATTGAACCTCCTTCCTAGTCTTCCTTTCTACCATAACACCTATATTTTGTCACCCCCCCCCCCCCCCCAACGTCTGTATCCATCTAGATTGGGGGTAGTTTGTAAGGGAATTATAGTTTTAACTAGTAGAGTCGTAACTGTTTACCTCGAGCTAGAATCTATTCATTTGTAATAGATAATAATTCTTGTTAAGAACAGAAACGTGGACTATGCTTTTGGGCAACTTGGGTTTGAAGTACAGATACATTGTGTGCACATGTAAAAATCTTTTACTTTTATAACAATTCAGAAGTGGTAGGGCTCGATTTCTAGCATGGTATTCTAGTGAGGAGTAACAGTATAATTCCTGCTGCAAAGAAACCTACCATTCTACCTCATTGTTTTATCTGCTACTACTAATCAGTTGAACTCCAGTATCTGAACCTTCATTAGAACATAGAACATAGAACAATACAGCACAGAACAGGCCCTTCGGCCCACGATGTTGTGCCGAACTTCTAACCTAGATTAAGTACCCATCCATATACCTATCCAAATGCCGCTTAAAGGTCGCCAATGATTCCGACTCTACCACTCCCACGGGCAGCGCATTCCATGCCCCCACCACTCTCTGGGTAAAGAACCCACCCCTGACATCTCCCCTATACTTTCCACCCTTCACCTTAAATTTATGTCCCCTAGTAACACTCTGTTGTACCCGGGGAAAAAGTTTCTGACTGTCCATTCTATCTATTCCTCTGATCATCTTATAAACCTCTATCAAGTCACCCCTCATCCTTCGCCGTTCCAACGAGAAAAGGCCGAGAACTCTCAACCTATCCTCGTACGACTTCCTCTCCATTCCAGGCAACATCCTGGTAAATCTTCTCTGCACCCTCTCCAAAGCTTCCACATCTTTCCTAAAGTGAGGCGACCAGAACTGCACACAGTACTCCAACTGTGGCCTAACCAAAGTCCTGTACAGTTGCAACATCACTTCACGACTCTTGAATTCAATCCCTCTGCTAATGAACGATAATACTCCATAGGCCTTCTTACAAACTCTATCCACCTGAGTGGCAACCTTCAAAGATCTATGTACATAGAACCCAAGATCCCTCTGTTCCTCCACCTGACTAAGAACCCTACCATTAACCCTGTATTCCGCATTCTTATTTGTTCTTCCAAAATGGACAACCTCACACTTGGCAGGGTTGAACTCCATCTGCCACTCCTCAGCCCAGCTCTGCATCATATCTAAGTCCCTCTGCAGCCGATGACAGCCCTCCTCACTGTCCACAATTCCACCTATCTTCGTATCATCTGCAAATTTACTGACCCACCCTTCGACTCCCTCATCTAAGTCATTAATAAAAATTACAAACAGCAGAGGACCCAGAACTGATCCCTGCGGAACTCCACTTGTAACTGGGCTCCAGGCTGAATATTTACCATCTACCACCACTCTCTGACTTTGACCGGTTAGCCAGTTTTCTATCCAACTGGCCAAACTTCACACTATCCCATGCCTCCTGACTTTCCGCATAAGCCTACCATGGGGAACCTTATCAAATGCCTTACTAAAATCCATGTACACTACATCCACTGCTCTACCCTCATCCACATGCTTGGTCACCTCCTCGAAGAATTCAATAAGACTTGTAAGGCAAGACCTACCCTTCACAAATCCGTGCTGGCTGTCCCTAATCAAGCAGTGTCTTTCCAGATACTCATAAATCCTATCCCTCAGTACCCTTTCCATTACTTTGCCTACCACAGAAGTAAGACTAACAGGCCTGTAATTCCCGGGGTTATCCCTATTCCCTTTTTTGAACAGAGGCACAACATTCGCTACTCTCCAGTCCCCTGGTACCACCCCCGTTGCCAGTGAAGACGAGAAGATCATTGCCAACGGTACTGCAATTTCCTCTCTTGCTTCCCACATAATCCTAGGATATATCCCGTCAGGCCCGGGGGACTTGTCTATCCTCAAGTTGTTCAAAATGTCCAACACATCTTCCTTCCTAACAGGTATCTCTTCTAGCTTACCAGTCCATTTCACACTCTCCTCTTCTACAATACGGTCCCTCTCGTTCGTAAATACTGAAGAGAAGTACTTGTTCAAGACCTCTCCTATCTCTTCCGACTCAATATACAGTCTCCCACTACTGTCCTTGATCGGACCTACCCTCGTTCTCGTCATTCTCAGGTTTCTCACATACGCATAAAATGCCTTGGGGTTATCCTTGATCCTATCCGCCAACGATTTTTCATGCCCTCTCTTAGCTCTCCTAATCCCTTTCTTCAGGTCCCTTCTGGCTATCCTGTATCCCTCCACTGCTCTGTCTGAATCCTGTTTCCTCAACCTTATGTAAGCCTCCTTCTTCCTCTTTACCAGACATTCAACCTCTCTCGTCAACCAAGGCTCCCTCACACGACCATTTCTTTCCTGCCTGATAGGTACATACATATCATGGACACGTCGTATCTGCTCTTTGAAAAGGTTCCACATTTCCACCACATCCTTCCCTGACAGCCTATGCTCCCAACGTATGCTCCTCAAATCCTGCCTTACAGCATCGTAATTTCCCTTCCCCCAATTATAAAATCTACCTTGTTGTGCGCACTTATCTCTCTCCATAACCAAGGTGAAAGTCACAGAATTGTGGTCACCATCACCAAAATGTTCACCCACTAACAAGCCCACCACTTGTCCCGGTTCATTACCGAGTACCAAATCCAATATGGCCTCCCCTCTGGTTGGACAATCTACATACTGCGTTGGAAAAGCTTCCTGGACACACTGCACAAACACCACCCCATCCAATCTACTTGATCTAAAGAGCTTCCAATCAATATTTGGGAAGTTGAAGTCGCCCATGACTACGACCCTGTGGCTTCTGCACCTTTCCAAAATCTGTTTCCCAATCTGTTTCTCCACATCTCTGCTGCTATTGGGGGGCCTATAGTAAACACCCAACAAGGTGACTGCACCTTTCCTATTTCTGACTTCAGCCCATACTACCTCCAGAGGCAGATCCCCCTCAAACTTCCTTTCTGCAGCCGTTATACCATTTCTAATTAGCAATGCCACCCCCCCCTCCTTTTTTCCCACCCTCCCTAATCTTACTGAAACACCTGTAACCAGGAACCTCCAACAGCCATTCCTGTCCCTCATCTATCCACGTTTCCGTGATGGCCACAACATCGTAGTCCCAGGTACCGATCCACGCCTTAAGTTCACCCACCTTATTTCTGATACTCCTTGCGTTGAAGTATACGCACTTGAGCCCATCTCTGTGTCCGCAAGTATTCCCTGTCAGTGCTACCTTCTCCACAGCCTCCCTACAGTCTTGGGCATCCTGACACACAGCTAGCTTACTTGCTGGACTACAAGTCCGGATCTCATCCCCCTGCCAAATTAGTTTAAACCCCCCCCGAAGAGTGCTATCAAACCTACCCCCCAGGATATTGGTGCCCTTCTGGTTCAGGTGCAACCCGTCCTGTTTGTACAGGTCCCACCTTCCCCAGAATGCAGTCCAATTGTCCAGTAAATTCCACAGTAAACATTCAAACTTTTCCATCTCAAATACAAGCTGTGAAATTTTAAACAGCAGTTCAGGATATTGTAAGAGTTAGAAAGGTGGATGTTATTACAATTTTACAGCAGTGAAGGAACCAGTTGGCCAAGTGTGCCTACTATTTGAAACAGCTGTCCAATTTGGCCCAAACAGTTCAGATTTGTTCACTTAACTCGACAAATCTATCTTCAAGAACCTGTCAAACTGTTCCACAGGAACTTTGAAAAGACAATGTGTTCCAAATCTTTACAATCATTAGCAAGAATGAAAACTCTTTACTTACTCTCCAGTTCTTTTTCAAATTATTTAAATCAATGAATCTAGTTACTGACTCATACGCCAAATGAAACGTTTCTACCCTCTCCTCCCCACTTCAATTAAATTACCTCAAATTTTGATTAATATTCCCTCCACCCGCCCTTTAACCTCATCTATGAGAGGAATCTAACTTTCTCCAAATTACTCCAAAATTAAACTCTTTCATTCTCAGGGCTGGAAATGTGTTGCTGGAAAAGCGCAGCAGGTCAGGCAGCATCCAGGGAACAGGAGAATCGACGTTTCGGGCATAAACCCTTCTTCAGGAAGCCATTCTCAGGACCAACTGATTGAATGATTTGAAGCTTTCCTGAACTGTCATGTTCAGAACTATGCAAAAAACTAAAGCTGAGATGACCTGTAAAGGTTTAACATGAATTGTTTTGCATCTAATGCTACATATTTTGATGAAGGTTTACAATGTTATTTTGGATAATGGATTTGAAAGTATTTAGATTTTTCAGTTTTCATTTCTGTAGAGGTGCTTTTGTCCTTAAGGATCAAAGACTTTTAGCAAACTTTTAGTAGTTGCAAGAAATCATGTGATTGAAGCTAAATGATTAGACTAGCTGATGAGGTAATTGCTGAAATGATGATGAAGTTAAGATTTACACTCCAGATAGAGAGATGGAGAAGGTCAATGGCAAGTCTAATTCAAACAAAAGTATCAGCAGAAGGGTAGCTTACTGTTGGCAGCCTCTAGGCCGTCAAAGCCTGAAGGAATTATTGAGTTGTTTTAGCTATCCAAGTAGACAGGCAGTACACAGTCTTCTCAGGAAGACACAGTAACTGAGAGAATCACATCTGAAGACTGTAGAGACATTCACTGCTTGTGACCTTGTAAGTTGATCAAGAAATTAAGAGTAAAGATTCATATGGTTGGGTGTTATAAAGATATTGTTAGGGAAAAGAATTAAATAGCAAAAAGAATGATTTATTGCAAGTTCTTCCCAAATTGGATTTCATATAATTGTTATTTTTCCTTTTATCTAGTAAACTTATATTTCTTTATTTACATCAGCAGATTCTTGTGAATATGTTTAGGGACTGACCACTGTGGTAACCAAATTGCAAAGATAAATCTGACGTCTCACAGCCAGGTTTCACTCTTGGATCTGCCTTGTTTATTAATACCATCAGCTGGGATCATAACACTATTTACTAAATCCACCATCCCATACATTTTTCTAAATTACCATACCACTTCCCAGCCATATTCAAAGACGTTAAATTTCAAGTCCCTCTTGTTGATTCCCTTGCCACAACTGTATGCTCCAAATGATGAATCTCAATACCATTCCTTCCAAAGTGCAGCAATTCCATTTATCTATATTATGTGTGCACTTGTGGCATATTTGGATTTTACCAATCTAGATTTCCTAAAGTTCTATTACTATCCTATTCACTAATTTGTATGTTGCCAAGGTTTGCATCATCTACAAACTTCAAAATTGTGTTCCGTATACATGAGTCCTGGTCATTAATATATTTAAAGAAAAGCAATTTTCTTGACATGAATTCCTGGGGGAGCTCAGCTGAACACCTCTCCAGTCAGGTAACCATTTGTTCCATATTTCTGTCTGCTCCACTTCATATAGTTACATACTTACTGTCCCTTTAAGAATAGACATCAGAAATAGAAGCACAGGCGATGTGGTAGTTTATCAAATGCCTTTTGAAAATTCTTACATGGAACATGTACTGTACTGCCTTCATCAATGCTAACTGTTATTTCAATGAACTCAATCAGGTTAGTCAGACAATGGCCCAAATTTTAACAATCAGCACTAGTCCCTGCCAAGTACTCTTCGGGTTGGTGCAATCTTCAAAACCCAGACAAGCACCCAGTCAACAAACTAGCAAAAGCTGATTGGGGGCAAATGTTTGTAGGAAAGGGGACAGCTGGAAAATGAGAAGCCTTCAGAAATGAGATAACGAGGGTCTCCGGACTCTCGTTACTCCTGTTCGGGAGAAAGGAAAGGCTGATAGGTATAGGGAATGCTGGATGACTAAAGAAATTGAGGGTTTGATTAAAAAAAAGAAGGAAGCATATGTCAGGGATAGACAGGAAAGATTGAGTGAATCCTTAGAAGAGCAGTAGGAGTAAAGCTAAGAGGGAAATCAGGAGGGCAAAAAGGGAACATGAAATAGCTTTGGCAAATAGAGTTAAGGAGAATCTAAAGGGTTTTTACAAATACATTCAGGACATAAGCCATGGTGTCAGGTTGGGCAATGGGAAGAGTATAGTAGCATTGAGTCCAGCAGGCTCAAGGCATAGTGGGAGGACTCGGTGGCAGGGTGAGTCAGGGAGGGGGGTTGACTTTAATATTTCCCGAAGAGTCACAGCAGGTTTTCATTCCTCTAACCTCTCCTAGGTAGCTTTACGTTGAAGAGAGTTGGAACCCTCCAAATCTGTGACTCCAATTCAGACTTGTGGACAGTTTCAGGGTTCCAGATAATGGGTAGTTGTGCCATCAGCTTTCCAGCCAATTCCCATAAATCCCATCAGAATTTCACACGATCCCGGCATGCCACGGTCGTTTTGCTATAACACAACAGTGGTATTCCTCTGCAACCTTCATTCTATGGAAAACCACGCTACCGGAAACCATGATAGCAATTGTGCTGTGGAAAACCCGCTATACCCATTCAGCAGAGAGTTGGCATTATGCAAACAATGTCCACAATTCATCAATTGTGTTATAGTCAATTTGCGCTGAAGAATCACACATTATAGAAGAAGTACTTTTACTCCAATCTACATAATTGTAATGACTACCTCCCTCTCACAATTTCTTGGCCATTCAAAAATCCATGCTGGTTGTCCCTTATTAACACATAATTCTTAAAAGTAATAATTATTTTTCTTCTTGGTTCAATGCTCGTAATGTTTTCTCACTATTGATGTAGTTATCACACTTATCCTGACATGCACGCACCTGGAGATTGTGTTTTCGATTGTTAGACAATCCCCTGACATTGTCAAGAAACATGGAGGAGATTGGTGGCCAATTGACAGAGAGTGTCACATGGGAGCATGCCCTTTATGGGGCTTCTGCTCCATCTCCACATCATGCTGTTGACCCAGAAGAACTGTAACTGCAACCCCCATGCTTTTGCGAGCTTATGTGTGGACAAGTCATTATCCTATATCCTTGACAGGAGACAGCTCAAGTCCTTGCCAAACCCAAGTCATCGCCACAATACTTTCAAAACCACTCCACAGTACACCCAAAGACTTTGCAATTGTAGAAGTTGTTCTAAATTTGTAAGTTGAGGATGTGGTGCTTTAAATAAAGCTTGCTGGGTGCCTTTGCAGCTGAATTCTTATGTTTTTTTGGAAGCAAGAGTAACAAATGAATACATTGAACAGACCTGTGAGATCTACATTTGCAAGTTAGTATGAAACCACTCAGGAGTACTGAGAATTGGTAAGACAGCACCAGTTCAGAGACTTCAAAAAGGTATCATACAGACCACTTTGGAAACTATTAGGAGCACAATGCACTGCACACTAAGAACCTCTGATTCCCCTCATGCCATCCCCAATATCACTACTGATCTGAAACATATAGGGCATGACATTCAGTGAGATCTTTTGAAATTCAAGAAAATAATCCTAGTCTACTCACTTTCTCCTTACAAGACAATCCCCTAATCCCAGCAATGAGCCTAGTGAACCTTGGTTGCATTACCTAGGTCAAATATATACCCTTCTTTTAGCAAGGAGGCTAAAACTGTACATGATACTCCAAGACATTTGATATCACCAAGGACTGACCAAAATAAAACATCAATGTCATAGCCAGATAATCTCTTGCAATGGCTTCTCTTCCTGGGTCTACAGCTGGACCGATGGTGTTTCTCAAGGATCAAATCTTGACATTTGAAGGCAGAATGTTAGTTATCAGCTGCGTAATGACAAGAGTCATTTCTGCCTCATCTCTCATCTTCTCTGCTGTTGTTAAGTTATCAAACTGCTTACTTAGACATCCAGTTCTGGATGTGCAGAGAGTTCCTCCAACTAACTACTGGGAAAACTGGCATTCTCAATCTCTATTCCTAGCTACTAACTTCATCCTCCTATCTGGCAGCAGTCCAACATTAGGCCAGTCAGTTTGAAACCTTAACATCACATCTGACCTGCGTGCCAATATGAAAATCTATTCCCACCTCTGACATTTTCTGATATCATCCCTACCTCAACTCATCTGCTGTAAACCTCGCCCATGCCTTTGTTACCTTTAGACTCAACTATTGCCCCACACTCCTGAATGGTTTTCTACATTCTACCCTCCATAAATAGGAGATCAGCCAAAATTCTTCCTATATCTTAAATTCCAACAAGTCCAGTACCTCCATCACTTGCTGACCTACAATGGGTCCTGATCAAGTAAATTTCTAGTTCCTTTGATGGCTTTGTTCCTCCTTACATCATTAATTACACAACTCTTCAAGGTATCCCTTGATTCTGGCATCTTATACTTTCTCAATTTTATTTGCTCTCTCGTTAGCAGCTGTGTCTTTCCCTCACTTACCCCTTAAGACACATCAGAAATCTTATCTCTTTGGTCAAGTGTTTGGTCGTTTAACCTTATATCCCCTGATGTGGCTTAGTACTATACCATACTCCATTTATTAATGCTCCACTTGTGTTTAATGACATTGAATTATATTCAAAGCCTGATTGTACTTGTCAGGCACTGGGGTAAAGAAGTGGAATTCAAAAACATGTGTCGAGTCATGAACCATCTACTCACTTTATAAAATACATACTAATAATGCAAACATCAAAACCACAAAAAGGGGGCATTCTTTCCATGTAATAACCAAATTACCGAGAAAAACTCTGGTTTGAATTGAATTTGTTGTCACGTGTACTGAGGCACAGTGAAAAGCTTTGTCTTGCGAGCAGTACAGGCAGATCACAGAGTTAAGTAGCAGAGATAAGTAAATAATCGGTAAACAGCAGCAAAAACAAAAACACAGGTACAGGTGAATGCTAAGAGCTTGTGAGTCCACTCAGTATTCTAACAACAGTAGGGTAGAAACTCTTATGAAACTGGCTGGGGTGTGTGTTCAGGCTTCTGTACCTTCTCCCCAATGGTACAGCTTGTAGAAAAACATTGCCAGAGTGGGATGGATCTTTAAGAATGCTGGTGGCCTTTCCTTGACAGTGGGCCTGGTAGATTAGATTAGATTACTTACAGTGTGGAAACAGGCCCTTCGGCCCAACAAGTCCACACCGACCCGCCGAAGCGCAACCCACCCATACCCTTACATTTATCCCTTTAACCTAACACTACGGGCAATTTAGCATGGCCAATTCACCTGACCTGCACATCTTTGGACTGTGGGAGGAAACCTGAGCACCCGGAGGAAACCCACGCAGACACGGGGAGAATGTGCAAACTCCACACAGTCAGTCGCCTGAGTCGGGAATTGAACCCGGGTCTCTGGCGCTGTGAGGCAGCAGTGCTAACCACTGTGCCACCGTGCCACCCGAAATGGATTCTATAGATGGGAGGTTGGCCTTTGTGATTGTCCGGGCCGAATTCATCACTCTCTGTAACAGTCTCCGATCTTGATTAGTACAGTTGCCATACCAGGTAGTGATACATCCAGACAGAATGCTCTCAATGGCGCATCTATAAAAGTTGGCAAGGGTATTCGCCATCATGCCAAATATCCTCAGCTGCCTGAGGAAGAAGAGACATTGTTGAGCCTTTGTAACCAGTGCGTCTACATGAAGAGTCCAAGAAAGTTTGTTATGGATGACCACTCCCAGGAGTTTGACACTCTCTACTTGTTCCACTTCTGTGCTGTTAATGTGTCGGGGGGCATGAGTAACATCCTGCCAAAAGTCAATAATGAGTTCCTTGGTTTTGTCGACATTGAGAGCTAAGTTGTTCTCAGTGCATCATTTTTCCAGGTCTTCCATCTCCCATCTGTAGTCTGTTTCGTCGCCATCTGAAATTCGACTGACTATGGTGGTGTCATCAACGAACTTGTAAATAACATTAGTCTGGTATTTGGTGATGCAGTCATGGGTATACAGTGAGTACAGTAGGGGGCTGAGCATGCACCCCTGGGAGGCTCCAGTGTTTAGTTTGATGATGAAATACTGTTCCCAGTCTTCACTGATTGTGGCCTGTGGGTCAAGAAGTGGAGGATCCAGTTGCAGAGAGTGGGGCTTAGACTGAAATCACTAAGTTTAGTAATCAGCCTCAAGGGGATAATAGTGTTGAAAGCTGAACTGTAGTCAGAGTAGGATTCTTAGTGTCAAGATGTTCTAGGGAGAAGTGAAGGGCAAGTGATATGGCATCTGTTGATCCGATAGGCAAATTGGAGTGGGTCAAGCGTGGTGGGAAGACTGGAGTTGATTAATGCGTGACCGGCCTTTCAAAGCACTTCATGACCACTGTAGTTAGGGCCACTGGGCGGTAGTCATTGAGACATGCTGCATGAGCCTTCTTAGGCACAGGGATGATGTTGGTCAGGGACAGTGGCCTACTGCAGGGAGAGATTGAAGATGTCCGAGAAGACCTCTGTCAGTTGAACTGCACATGCTCTGAGTGCACAGTCTGGTACACTGTCTGGTCCCATCGCTTTCTTTGGATTCATACGAAGGAAAACTGCTCTGACCTCTGATGCAGTGACTGTTGGGATAGGTTCGTCAAGACTTGTCAGAATAAGTGTTACCTCTCTTCCAAAATTCTACTCAAAATGAGCATTGAAGGCGTTGAGGTAATCTGGGAGGGATATGTCATCATCTGCTATCTTGTACTATCTCTTTTTAGAACCTATGATGTAATTCAGTCTTTGCCATAGTTGCCGGGTATCTGTCTGGGTCTCTAGTTTGGATTGGCAGTGGTCCTTGGCTGTCTTAATGGCTCTGCAAAGATCATACTTGGATTCCTTATATTTGAGTAGGTCTCCTGATCTGAAGGCCTCACACCTGGTTTTTAGCAGGTTCTGAATGCCCTGATTCATCCAGGGATTCCTGTTGGGGAACACCCGGATTGACTTTCTCGATACGCAGTCCTCCACACACTTGCTGATAAAGTCTGTGACAGTGGTGGCGTACTAGTCCAAGATATCTGCGGGCTGTTTGAACATGGCCCAATCAGCCGATTCCAGACAGCACCGGAGTTGGTTTTCTGCCTCCTCCGACCAGCATTGGGGGACGTGTGTCCACGAGGGAGTCTCCTGCTTGAGCTGTTGCCTGTAGGCCGGGAGAAGAAACACGGTATTGTGGTTAGAGTTCCCAAAATGAGGGTGGGGGATGGAATGGTAGGCATCCCTCACAGTGGTGTAAGTTCACTTTTGTTTAGAGAAGCCAAAAAGGAGGAACAGGGAAGAAATTAAATTGATTTACAGGACTTCCAAATACTTAAGTTGAAGGGATGTAATTTATTTTTAATAATTTGCATCTCCCCTTCAAATTGAATTCCAGGAGAAAAAGTCCTTCCTGCTCACACCTTGAGATACTGAAAACTGAATTGACTGAGATGATTGAGTGAACAGATGCAGTCATCAAAATAACAGAAAATTGGGCAGGTATTCAATCAGTGGACAGATGCTCTCAATATGTGAAAACACTAACCCAGGGGAGAAGTGCTTCAATCACCAAAGGGATTTCATGGTGTGATGGCACTGCTTCAATCTCTGAGCTGCAATGTCTGATCTACTTCAGAGGTGTATCATTGCATATTTTCAAAATCAGTCTCTACTTCCTGCCTTACCTAGCTGAGATCATTGACAACCTTTACTTTCCTTTGCCTCTCTTGCTTTTTTTTGCCGATGGAGTTGGTAAATGGCCAGCCAATGAGAGAGGAGATAATTGATTGCTTGGTTTCAGCTACTTGTTGGACAAATGCAGAGTCAACCAATTAGAGTAAGTGGAACTGAAACTAGCCTTTTGTAGTTTGGTAGGTGCTCTTCAAAAACCCAGATCTTCCCCATTTCAGATTGCTGTGTTGACAGCATTAATCATCTTTTACTTCACTTTTTGTTTATGGAATGGGAAAATTGTTGTCAAGGCCAGCATTTATTTTCACCCGAATTGCCCCTTAGAAAGCTACTTTCCTGACCCGCTGTAGTCCCAGTGGTGTAGATATACCCATGAAACTAGATTAGATTAGAGTGGTGCTGGAAAAGCGCAGCAGGTCAGGCAGCATCCGAGGAGCAGGAAAATCAACGTTTCGGGCAAAAAGCCCGTCATCATTTTGCCCGAAACTTCGATTTTCCTGCTCCTCAGATGCTGCCTGACCTGCTGTGCTTTTCCAGCACCACTCTAATCTAGACTGTGATTTGCAGCATCTGCAGTACCTACTTCTGCCTATACCCATGATACTGTAAGGGAGATTATGGAAGGCAGCAGAGTTTGTGCCTGGCATAGTGAGATGCAGGCTCAGCATGGGAATCAAGGAGCCCCCATACCTTCATATTCATTTCTTCCTGATGCTCCTTTTCAAGTCCATTAGTGCTGAGTTTTAAATGATTAGATTAGATTCCCTACAGTGTGGAAACGGACCCTTCGGCCCAACAAGTCCACACCGGCCCTCCGAAGAGTAACCCACCCAGACCCATTTCACTCTGACTAATGCACCTAACACTATGGGCAATTTAGCATGGCCAATTCACCTGACCTGCACATCTTTGGACTGTGGGAGGAGACTGGAGCACCCGGAGGAAACCCACGCAGACACGGGGAGACTGTGCAAACTCCACACAGTCAGTCACCCCAGAACTGGCTTACCCCATTTCCCTACCACAGCAATGGCCTCTGATAACCCTGCCTTTACTTCCATCAAGTACAGCCTTAGGACTGACTGTTTTTCTGAACAGGATTAACTGCCCTGACTAGTAACTAACCAAACCTCTGGGTAATCTGTGTGCAGCTCTGTGACTGACTGACTGACTGACTTAGTGTGAGTACCTGGACTGGTTGCACTGCACCGATAGGGCTGACTATAGCCCACCCCTGTCCTGTCAAAGTACGAACACCCAGAATGCACCAAATGGTCAACTGACTGATATTAAATGCTGCCCTTGTCTTACTGAGTGAAGGGCATGTTCCTTGACGTGATTGAGGATTACAACCTTTGGACTTTGACACATGCCCATTTGGATGAAGCATAAGCAAAGTGTTGCTACATAAGCGTCTGGCACATGCCACAACTGTAACATTGAATCAGCATGTCCATTCCCTTGACTGAACGCTACTGACAATTATGGCAAGCTGCCTGGCTTTGTGCATGCATTAAGAAGCAAGTCAGGACAAAAGTATTGCGAGCTTCCAAATTATGATTGAGGGAGCAAAGTGGAAAAAGTCAAGGCAGAATTAATATGAGCATCAAAGCAGTTGCAAAGTGAGTGAGGGAGACTAAGAGAGCAACAAGGAACCCTGAGATGCACCCTGGTTGAATTCATGAACTTGGTGCCCATACTTGCACACAAATATTCTCATAGCAGAATGCCAATGAAAGGTGCTAGCCCACTTCAAAATGGAAATGCAGTGCCATCTTGCGTGTGGATCAAAGATGTACCATATGGGTGCAGTGAGGCTGGTACATGTCTCATACCAACATCCATGTCCAAAATGAAGGTCTGGAGGAGCATGCAGGAAGCTAGATTCACCAGGTACATACACTAACTTCCCCGTTAGGAACTGTCTTTATTTTCTACTTAGTGGAGAAGGTAGGGACTATAGAAACTGCATATAAATGAGGCAAGTCTGGTTAACAATGTGCATGCAAATAGATGGAAATAGACTTCCCCCCGCTCATTTACTAGATTTTTGTCTTGGCGTCAAAAATGAGTCTTTTAGTTCTCAACTTCAAAAAGCTTCTCACTGCTGATCTCGTGTGGCTTTCTCTTTCACCAACGCCAGGGACTGGAAAACTTGCACTCAACACTACAGCAGAAGAAAGTTTTGTTTCATAAAAAGACTGTAAACGATGTTTCAAACAACATTCCAAATGCAACCATGGAGAAAATTCAAATCAATGAATAATGAGTATTAAAATATTATTACACAAAGTTATAATAACAAGTTAATTTTGTCAACAATTCTTACAATGCTTGTAAACTTAGGATGTCATTCTATAATACAGCATTGATGAAGAACATTGTAATCAGTACTAATTAACAACATGATATTTCTGTGACCTTACCAGTTGAGTAGGAAATTAAAGAGTGAAGGCTGGAGCAATAATTCACAGGATTGAATATCAAAATAATACAATAAAAACACACTGCTGGGAAAAAGAATTGTATCTCTCTTTCTGCTGTTGTGATAAAATCTTTCCAAGTTTTTTCCAAATTGTGCACCTGAATAATTTCGTAGTTTCTTTTTTTCCTTTTCTATCATAAATTTATGTTCTTCCTTTCAAGGTGATATGGTAGCCTCTTGTGAATATATTTGGTGATTGACCACCAGAGTAACAAACCAAAATAAAAGTTATGGTCTATCAAGCCAGGTTTAACTTTCAGATCTCTCTTGTCCTGTATTACCATCAACTGGGAACACAGCAGTATTTGAGCTTAATCCTCAGTGATTTTACAAACTTACTGTGCCCCTGCAGTCTTGGCCCAATGCTCATCACATTAAATTTACATGGATGCCATCAACAAACTGGCTTATTTTGATTTTTTTTTCTGTATTTAGTTTATAAGTTGCATATGAATTCAATAATGCCTTAAGCATTGTCTGACAATCATTTGCAATTATATCGCACTGGGTGTGCATAATTCCAGTTCCATATACCCTTAGGGACCTGAAGGAGAGAAAAAAAAGCAAAAGACGTGGTTACTATTATTAGGTGTTCCAAAAGTACTGTTGAGCATTGGAGTTCAAGAAGCCAATATGTTCAATAAAATAAAATAAAATAAATCAGGACTGAGAAGATTTAGACTAGTCAATTTAAGGTTACTGGAAAATGACATTCATATAAAAAGCACAAAGGTCATAAGGACTTGTTTGCACAGATGAAGAGGAACAAGATCTGCATCATGTATTTATTGGAAATAATTTTGAGTGCAAGCAGCAGCAGAAGTAAGACGAACCCAAAAGACTGCAGCTAAGGTAAGGCAGTTTTTAAAAATTATTTACCGGTAGCGGACAGCAGTGTTTTCCCTTTCACAGAAGGAGCGGGAGCAGCGGAGGAAGTGACGAGGACCAGAGGGGCAGCCGGGCAGGAAAGCAGTGACCATATATATCAGCAAGGATAGATGGGTTACAGTTAGGGGGAGGAAAGGCCCCAGACAGACAGTGCAGAGATCCCCTGTGGACATTCCCCTCGGCAATAAGTATACCATTTTGGATACTGCTGGGGGGGATGACCTACCAAAGGAAAGCCATAGCAGTCAGTTCTCTGGCACTGAGCCTGACGCTGTGGCAAAGAAGGGAAGGGGGCAGAATATAAAAGTACTCGTGGTAGGGAACTTGATAGTTAGGGGAATCGACAGGAGATTTTGTGGTCAGGATCTGGATTCCCGGAAGGTATGTTGCCTCCCTGGTGCCAGGGTCCGGGACGTCTCCGATCAGGTATACAAGGTTCTAAAAGGGGAGGGCAAACAGCCAGAAATCGTGTTACATATTGGCACTAATGATACAGCCAGGAAAAGGATCGAGGATATAAAAAGTGATTTCAGGGAATTAGGATGGAAGCTGCAAAGCAGGACGAACAGAGTAGTGTTCTCTAGTTTACTACCGGTGCCACGAGATAGCGAGGCGAGGAACAGGGAGCGGGCGCAGCTTAACAGGCGGCTGCGCAGCTGGTGTAGGAGGGAGGGCTTCAGATATGTAGATAATTGGGATGCCTTCTGGGGAAGGTGGGATCTGTACAAGAAGGACGGGTTGGATCTGAACTGGAAGGGGACCAAGGTCCTGGGTGGAAGGTTTGCTCGAGTAGTTCGAGAGGGTTTAAACTAGTTTGGCAGGGGGGTGGGAACCTGAGCTGTATACCGGAGGTGAGACTTGATGCAGATGAGGCAATAGCAAGAGGTAGACCAGCTAGTGGGAAGGAATTTCCTGGGAAGGAACCAAGGGATCAGTTAAAGTGTGTTTGCTATAACGCAAGGAGTATCAGGAATAAAAGTAATGAACTTAGAGCATGGATCAGTACCTGGTGCTATGATGTTGTGGCCATAACAGAGACATGGGTTTCTCAGGGGCAGGAATGGTTGCTGGATATTCCAGGGTTTAGAGCATTTAAAAAGAATAAGGAGGGGGGAAAAAGAGGAGGGGGTGTAGCACTACTAATCCGAGAGGGTATCACAGCTACAGAAGCTTCCATTGTCGAGGAGGATCTGCCTACCGAGTCAGTATGGGTAGAAATTAGGAACAGCAAGGGAGCAGTCACCTCGTTAGGGGTTTAGTACAGGCCCCCCCAATAGCAGCAGGGAGATGGAAGAAAGCATACGTCGGCAGATTTTGGAAAAGTGTGGACGTAGTAGGATTGTTGTAATGGGTGACTTTAACTTTCCCAATATTGATTGGAACCTCCTTCAAGCAGAAGATTTGAATGGAGCTGTTTTTGTAAGGTGTGTTCAGGAGGGTTTCCTAACTCAGTACGTTGACAGGCCAACGAGGGGAGAGGCCATTCTAGACATGGTGCTCGGAAACGAGCCGGGGCAGGTATCAGATCTTGTGGTGGGAGAGCATTTTAGTGATAGTGACCACAACTGCCTCACATTCTACATAGCTATGGAGAAGGAGAGGATTAGGCAAAATGGGAGGATATTTAATTGGGGAAGAGGAAACTATGATGCGATTAGACATGAGTTAGGAAGCATGGATTGGGAGCAATTTTTCCATGGTAAAGGCACTATAGACATGTGGAGACTGTTTAAGGAACAGTTGTTGCAAGTGATGAATAAATATGTCCCTCTGAGACAGGCAAGACGGGGTAAGATAAAGGAACCTTGGATGACGAGAGCGGTGGAGTTTCTCGTCAAAAGGAAAAAGGTAGCTTACATAAGGTTGAGGAAGCTAGGGTCAAGCTCAGCTCTAGAGGATTACAGGCAAGTGAGGAAGGAGCTCAAAAATGGTCTGAGGAGAGCCAGGAGGGGGCACGAGAAAGGCTTGGCAGAACGGATTACGGAGAACACAAAGGCATTTTACACTTATGTGAGGAATAAGACAATGGTCAAAGAAAGAGTAGGGCCGATCAGGGATAACATAGGGAATTTGTGTGTGGAGTCTGAGGAGGTAGGGGAAGCCCTCAATGAGTTTTTTGCTTCTGTCTTTATGAAAGAAACAAACTTTGTAGTGAATTAAACCTTTGAAGAGCAGGTGTGCATGCTGGAATGGATAGTGATAGAGGAAGCTGATGTGCTGAAAATTTTGTCAAACATTAAGATTGACAAGTCGCCAGGCCCGGACCAGATTTGTCCTCGGCTGCTTTGGGAAACGAGAAATGCAATTGCTTCGCCACTTGCGAAGATCTTTGCATCCTCGCTCTCCACTGGAGTCGTACCTGAGGACTGGAGAGAGACAAATGTAATTCCTCTCTTCAAGAAAGGAAATAGGGAAATCCCTGGCAAATACAGACCAGTAAGTCTCACGTCTATCATCTGCTAGGTGTTAGAAAGGATTCTGAGGGATAGGATTTATGACCAACTGGAAGAGCATGGCTTGATTAAATGCAGTCAGCACGGCTTTGTGAGGGGCAGGTCATGCCTCACAAACCTTATCAAGTTCTTTGAGGATGTGACTAGAAAAGTTGATGAGGGTCGAGCGGTGGATGTGGTGTATATGGACTTCAGCAAGGCATTTGATAAGGGTCCCCTTATTTGGTAAGCTCATTCAGAAGGTCAGCAGGAATGGGATTCAGGGGAACTTAGCTGTCTGGATACAGAATTGGCTGGCCAACAGAAGACGCGAGTGGTAGTAGAAGGAAAATATTCTGCCGGAAGTCTGTGGTGAGTGGTGTTCCACAGGGCTCTGTCCTTGGGCCTCTACTGTTTGTAATTTTAATTAATGACTTGGATGAGGGGATTGAAGGATGGGTCAGCAATTTTGCAGATGACACAAAGGTTGGAAGTGTCGTTGACAGTATAGAGGGCTGTTGTAGGCTGCAGCAGGACATTGACAGGATGCAGAGATGGGCTGAGAGGTGGCAGATGGAGTTCAACCTGGATAAATGTGAGGTGATGCATTTTGGAAGGTCAAATTTGAAAGCTGAGTACAGGATTAAGGATAGGATTCTTGGCAGTGTGAAGGAACAGAGGGATCTTGGTGTGCAGGTACATAAATCCCTTAAAATGGCCACCCAAGTGGACAGGGTTGTTAAGAAAGCATATGGTGTTTTGGCTTTCATTAACAGGGGGATTGAGTTTAAGAGTCATGAGATCTTGTTGCAGCTCTATAAAACTTTGGTTAGACCACACTTGGAATACTGCGTCCAGTTCTGGTTGCCCTATTATAGGAAAGATGTGGATGCTTTGGAGAGGGGTCAGAGGAGGTTTACCAGGATGCTGCCTGGACTGGAGGGCTTATCTTAGGAAGAGAGGTTGACTGAGCTCGGACTTTTTTCATTGGAGAAAAGGAGGAGGAGAGGGGACCTAATTGAGGTATACAAGATAATGAGAGGCATAGATAGAGTCGATAGCCAGAGACTATTTCCCAGGGCAGAAATGACTAACATGAGGGGTCATAGTTTTAAGCTGATTGGAGGAAAGTATAGAGGGGATGTCAGAGGCAGGTTCTTTACACAGAGAGTTGTGAGAGCATGGAATTCGTTGCCAGCAGCAGTTGTGGAAGCAAGGTCATTGGGGACATTTAAGAGACTACTGGACATGCATATGGTCACAGAAATTTGAGGGTGCATACATGAGGATCAATGGTCGGCACAACATCGTGGGCTGAAGGGCCTGTTCTGTGCTGTACTGTTCTATGTTCTATGTTCTATATGTTTAGTAGAATTTAAAGTTTCTAAATAATAATAAGATTTTGAAAATTAATGACAATCTGCAGGGAAATTGAAAAATCCTTAAAACGGAAGGCAAAACTTAATGATAAATAGACCTGCTTTTGTCTCTATTGAAGAAAATTAATTAACAGCACTAACAAATAGATGTCTGCAGGTAACTGCTTTGGTTAACCACCCTCGGCATTTAGACAACAATACAAATAAAATTGATAGCATTTGAACAGATCTAGAAGAATTAAGCAGCTTGAGTTTAATAGTTTTTGGACAAATGGCAATTTCCTTCAGGCTAGCCATTATATTTTTTAGGCTTTTATTTTCTAATGAAGAACCATTCTTCAACAGTACTGTTTATGTGGAAACTATTGTGTTCAAAAGTAAACAGTTACTATAAAGTTTAATGTAAGCTGTTGTGGCTTTATTGTACAACATAAAAGCTGTCAAGGAAGCTTAAAGATTTACTATACTTTCCAACTGCTTGTGATAGGTAAGCTGATTTTCATTATATTCCCACTCTGCTACACTATTTAACGGACTACAGGTACAAGAAGGTGTCAAGGTTTCCAGAGAAGACAACTTTGAAACTGTTGCATTTCAATAAATCATTTGAATGAAGATTATTAACATAGTTAAAAATCACACAACATCAGACTATAGTCCAACAGGTTTATTTGGAAGTACTAGCTTTCAGAGCGTTCCTCTTTCATCAGTTAACTAGTGGTGCAGGATCATAAGACGCAGAATTTATAGCCAAAGGTCATTGTCATGCAATTAAAACAATATATTGAACAAACCTAGATTGCTATAAAGTCTTTCATCCTTTAGAATGGGTTGCAGATTTTGGTTCATTAATATGTAAATCTCAGGACGTCTTTTAAGTCACAATTAAAACCTGCAACCCATTCTAAAAGATGAGCCTGAAGTTATCTTGAGAATATGAGGTAAGAGGGGATTCTGAGGGATGGAATCGAGGTGCCCGACTGGAAGGAAAAACCAGTAAAACATATGAATGACACATACTGGATTGACATGTCTTGTCCACTTCAAAATAGTACTTCAAGAGGACCAATGATTTGGAGATGCCGGTGTTGGATTGGGGTGTACAAAGTTAAAAATCACACAACACCAGGTTATAGTCCAACAGGTTTAATTGGAAGCACACTAGCTTTCGGAGCACCGCTCCTTCATCAGGTGATTGATCAAGAGGACCAAGACATTCATTTACAAGTACAGTATTATTGTTTTCTTTCTTTCTGGGTTTCTGCAATCACCCCCCACCCGCAACCCCATCCATGATTCCAATTCTCCCCAGACTTAGGCAAATGGTGGAATCCCCTACCACCTCTATCACCGTCACTGTTGCCGACTAACCAGGCAAGCAGAATGCCTTGTTTATCCTGTCAGGAAAGCAGTCACTTTTCTCACCTGCAAGAAATATCGATAATTGGCCAATGGTGTGTTGAACCCTTTAAGTGGTTGTTAATTGACCATTTAAGGGCCTTAGTTGATGGTGTGTAAGGAAAGTAGCTGATGCCGCCATTCCCATGCCAGATTATTTGAACTCTCCTCCTCTTGTCCCACCACTTCTAGGAACCACAAATTCCTGCAAGAATGTGTAGTTTACATGATCACATTGTTGAGTGCTATAGTCTGACTTGTTGCTGTTAGGTCAATTTGTTGCTTTAATGGCAGGATTGAGGACAGATAAGGAATATGCATAAGATTTGCACTTTGAAAGACTGTGCATTTTTTACTGTATATAGTCACTGGCTTGCACAGTGAATCACATTTGCACAGCTTAGATCTAATGTAGTTGTACAAACACGAAGCATAATCACACTTCCAGTCTGAGCCTTTCTGCCATTGACAAAATCTTGCCAATGACTTACTTAATCGTGTTTTCAAAGGGCTCATGAAGATTGGCTTACTGTGGTCTTTCATCCACATCAACTGCTTTCTGCTAAAGCTCAAATTTCTATAAGTAGTAGATAAAAATGCATTAAATGAGCAAATATTTCCCACTGCATTTTAAGCAACAGTACAGTTTATATAGCCTTTGCATAACGTAACTGAATGTAATGCACCTTAATAAGATTTGTGAAAATGTTTAAAGCTGAGCAAATAGTCTAGATTTTCTGATCGAGTCAGCTAACTAAATAGCCATTTACTTTTAAATGGGTTTCTATACCGACATATTAAATTACACCAAAGCGGAAATTAAATTGCAAATCCCAATTGCATCATTCTGAGCACTTTTTCAAACTTACTGTGCAAGTTTGCAATCATGTTTATTACTTTCCCTTTGCCTTGCATTTGCAGAGGTTACTGGATCGATTCAGGTTGTGTAATCTACAAATTTCAAGCAATCTCATTTGTCATAAATTTTGTGTCAACATTCTCCATTGTAAAGTTGTAAGTGCGCACTTAGGCTGAAACTCTTTTCTGTGAACTTATCAAGATTTAACAGCACATTTCAGCTGCCAAATGGCTTTCACCCTTTCTTTGAACCATCACTGCCTGTGCGAGCTGTTTTCCTTTCTGTTCAAATACGTACACATTTGTATGGCGCATTCCGAATACCCATAACTAACCAATTTGTCCTATTTTTATGTTTGTTCTAGGAGTTCGGTGTTCACCACCTGGCAACTCGCCACTCTCTGTCTCCAATCAGCAAACATGCCATTCCCCTTCCTCTTGAAATAATATTTTCATTGTCAATTCACTACTCACTGAGTCGCATGTCAACTACACAATCCACAACACTCAATTTCAACCTGAAAAAGTACTAGTACCTCCACTGTTCAATTGTACTTCCATCACTTACTCAAACTCAGTTTTGAGAAAAACTACCGAACACATGTCTCTCCAAATACCCCACCTCACCACCACCCCTACCAGTTTCAGTGCACAGGCATCACCTCTGAGCAAATTAATTCTCACTATAAATCTCGCCTAAGTCTAGCACAAGATGGGATAATATTGATAACAGGTCAAGAATTTTTACATGACCCCATTATGAATAATTTTAAAGAAAGTATACAAAGGTACACAAACAGCTCAGATGCTTATTATGGTGGCACAGTAGCTCAGTGGTTAGCTCTGCCACCTCATGAGCCAGGGACCCAGGTTTGATTCTAGCCTCAAGTGACTGTCTGTATGGAATTTGAACATTCTCCCTGTGTCTGTGCAGGTTTCCTCTGCGTGCTCTGGTATCCTCCCACAATCCAAAGAAGTGAAGGCTAGGTGGATTAGCCATGCTAAATTGCCCATCATGTGCAGGTTATGAGGATTAACCATGGGAAATGCAGAGTTATAGGTTGATCTGGATGGGCTGCTCTTCAGAGGGTCAGTGTGAACTCAATGGGCCGAATGGCTTCCACACTGGAGGAATTGTATTACTGTGTATGAAGCTGATACTGACTATTTTTGATTCACTCATTGGATATGATCAGCACTGGCTGGCCTAGCGTTTATTGTTCATCCCTAACTGCCCTTCAGTAAGTGGTAATGAGCTGCCTTTTCAAACTGTAGTGGTCCATAAAGTGTATTATTAGGGAGTAAGTACCAGAATTTTGACCAAGTGCCATTAAAATGAACAAACAGACATAGAAACAAGGAAGAAAAGTAGGCCACTCAGCTCTTTCAGTCTGCTGTTCTGTTCAATACGATCATGGCTGATCTGATATTATCCACATCTCTACCTCCCTGCATATCCCTGGTACTCTTTCATCCCCTTGGTAAGCAAGAATGTACCTACTTCAGTCTTAAAAATATCTAAAGCTTCTGCATCCTCTCTCTGCTGAGGAAGGAAATGCCAAAGATTTAAAACTACCCGAGAGAAAAAAAATATTGACTGATCTTAAAAGGACAGCATGATGAAGGGCTTTTGCCCGAAACGTCGATTTCGAAGCTCCTTGGATGCTGCCTGAACTGCTGTGCTCTTCCAGCACCACTAATCCAGAATTTAATTTTTAAACTGACTAGTCTGGTTCCCGCAAAAAGAAATATCCTTTCAGCATCCAACAGGTCAAGTCTTCTCACAATCTTATGTTTCAATTAAATCACCTCTGACTCTTCTAGACTTTAGAGCATTAAAATCCAGCATGTCTAACTTTTCCTCATAAGGCAATCTACTCAATCAAATATTAGTCTTGTAATCCTTTTCTGAACTGCGTCCAATACATTAACGTAGTAAATACAGTGGTCAGTACTAGTGATGAACTCTCACCAATGCCCTGCAAAACTGAAGCATAACCCCCTTACTCTTGCTTTGAGTTTGCTTGACAATAAAACATAACACTCTATTAGCTTTCCTGATTGCTTATTACACCCGTATACTAACCTTCTGTGATTCATGCATTAGGATACTCAGATCTCTCTGCACCTGAGTTCTGCAAACTTCTCACCTCTTTTATATTCTTTCTGCCAAATGAACAACTTCCCACTTTCCCACATGGTACTTCATTTGCCAACTCTTTGCCAACTCACTTAACCTATTTAGATCTCTTCAAAGGCTCTTTATGTTCTCTTCAACCTCACTTTCCTACCTATCTTTGTGTCATCAATAAATTTAGCTGCAATACCTTCATCCAAATCATGCATACAAATTATAAACAGTTGAGACCCAGCCCCTACTCTCTGTGGTACATCACATCTTACCAACCTGAAAAAAGACCCATTTATTCCTTTTCTCCACTTCCTGTTAGAATGCAAGATAGTATTCCCAAGTCCAGGTGGCAAGTCACTTGAGGGGAAAACTCAAAGGTATTATGTTTCCGTGCACCTACTGGATGGCAGAGTTGGAAGGTGATGTTTAAGAAACTTTGCTGAGTCACAACGGTACCTCTTGTAGACGATACACACTGCATCAGCGGTGGATGGGGTGCTAATCAAGCATGATAAGGCATGAAGAATTCTCAAGGTGGTAAAAACAATGACTGCAGATGCTGGAAACCAGATTCTGGATTAGTGGTGCTGGAAGAGCACAGCAGTTCAGGCAGCATCCAAGGAGCAGCGAAATCGACCCGAAACGTCGATTTCGCTACTCCTTGGATGCTGCCTGATCTGCTGTGCTCTTCCAGCACCACTAATCCAGAATGAAGAATTCTCAGGCTCCTCAACGTGCTCATGATCAACTGTTTCAAACATTCAGTGCTGCTGCGTGCTTATGCTAATTTTACTTGCAATCTTGTTGCATTATCAGTTGCTATGCAAACAACAGCCCACTCCACAATTGAATTTTTAAACTCGATCTCACAAAAGTACATAATTAGCAGCAGGTCACTAACCAGTGAACACGTTTCAAATATAGGCGAAAGTGAGAACTGCAAATCTGAAGGTTAGAGCCAAGATTAGAGTGGGGCTGGAAATGCGCAGCAGGTCAGGCAGTATCTGAGGGCAGGAAAATCGACGTTTTGGGCAGGAGCTGATTTTCCTGCTCCTCGGATACTGCCTGACCTGCTGTGCATTTCCAGCACCACTCTAATCTTGACATTTCAAATATAATCATTTTTGTACACAGCAAATAGAAATGACTTTAATTGTCACCTTGACTTTAGCAGCGTAACTTGATTATGATGCTAGAGGACAAGAACCATACTCTATGTTTTTGATGAGGAATAAGTGATTGAATATTAGCTGATTTATAATATTTCTTTGTTCACGAGATACGGGCGTCGCTGCCCGAGCCAACACTTACTGCCTATCCCAAATTGCCCTTGAGAACGTGATGATGAACCACCTCTTGAACCATTGCAGTGCTTGAGGTTCTGAATTTTTGCTTCTTCAAATTGTGGGTAATCTGAAAGAACACACAAAGACAGCGTGAACAGTGCAGAGGACTTGTGCACTGTGCCAGGTTAGCACCAACATTTTTTTGGCCCATTCATGGGATACAACTAGCGCTGCTAATCTATATGACTAATAGAAGCTTTTTCAATAAGACTTGACTCGATTCTTAAGTTTGTTCACATGTACATACTTTTAGCAGAAAATTAATAGGGAGCAATCAAGGGTGGTAATCCTCGACTTGCCCCTCCTCCCTGAGGATAATTGTGGTGTTCTTACCTGTGGTCTGACTGAAATCAATTAATTCAGAGATCAGTCAATGAACCGTGGACTTTCTTGGTCCCTGTACATATCTATTGGATAAATTGACAGAGCCATTGAAGAATTGCAAGTATTGTATTGAAGTAGATTATTTGTACCTTTGAAGACATGTCGATGTTTTCATTATGAACTATTTTTTTCCTTGAAAGCACAGAACAATTACAGGTTGAGCAATTATGAATCAGTAGCCTACATTGCTGGAGGTGTACTATTTGTGTTTTAATATAGGGTGTCATGGTAACCATGCCTGGAAGAAATAGGCAAATGTATTACTTGTTAGAGATGTTGTTTGCAAAGATTGGACAAAGCTTTCCAGTATTGGAAATATAGGCCATACTATTTTCCAGCAATCAAAGTCAAATTATTTTTCAATTAACTTTTTAGTGGTTATGTGACAATTATTCATGTAAGCCATTGAGCATCAATGTGCATGAGGTATACTGGTAGTCAGCAGCTGTGCTGAAAATCTTACTTAAATAAAACACATTCAATATCTTGTGAAATTTGTAACATTATGATTTCAAAACTATATGTGGCTGAGAAGATGGATATTCTCAAACTAGTTTGTTAGTCATTGAATTATGTGATAAGTTGTTTTCCTAAAAAGGATGATATACCATCATTATTGTGACACCTTCCATTGCTGCAATGAAAAGTCTCATCATGTGTCTTGTAGACAGGGAATTATAATATGAAAACAGAAATAATAAATAACAAAAAAGAAATTTTAGTCACATTTCATGTGACAAACTGCAGAAACAAGGCATTCACAATATCTAAATTTCAAATTAAATTATAGGCTTTAAATCGATCTGTTACTTCAGGTTTCTTTGAGTGACTGTCCTTTTTCCTTCCTCTGTATCAAAATAGATACAAAATAAGCCCTTTACTTGCATCTATGTTAAACAGACACTGCTTGCCTTTACCACTCTCTTCCAGTTCACCGGATTTCCATTTTTCCCTGTATTTGTGTGAGGCTTTTATTTCAGTACTGAATAGCTTTTATTCCATTTGTTGACTATGGTTGCTTCATTGTAAAGATGGGATTTTTACTTTTTAAGGATAAATTCTGGTACTGTGTCTGATCAATTCTTCTTTGAACAACAGTTTGACACCATTCAGTACAAAGTAACCTACTTGATTGGCACCACATCCACAAACATTCACTCCGTTCACCATCAGTGCTCAGTAGCAGCAGTATGAGAAGCAGAGTAAGCAGTGAAATACATGGCAGATGAAATATAATATGGATAAATGTGAGGTTACCCACTTTGGTCGCAAAAACAGGAAAGTGATTATTAACTGAATTGCAGTAGATTGGGTAAGGGGAGGCTACAACAAGACATGTATGTCCTTATACACCAGTCACTGACAGTAGGCAAGCAAGTGCAGCAAATGGTGTAGAAGGAAATCTCCATGTTGACCTTCAGAGTGACATGATTCAAGTACAGGAGCAGGGATGCCTTACTGAATTTTACAAGGCCTTGGTCAGACCACACTTAAAGTACTATGTGCAGATTTGGTCTCCTTTTCTGAGGAAGAATATTTTGGCTATGGATGGAGTGAAACAAATGTTTACTGATTCCTGGGATGACAGGAATGATGTATGAAGAGAGACTGGATCAGTTAGAACTCCATTCACTGAAGTTTAGCATAATAAGGGGGTGGGGTAGAATCTCATAAAAACTTGTAAAATTATAACAGGACGAGACAGAGTAAATGCATAAAGGATGCTCCCAATGATTGGGGCGTCCAGAATTAAGATTGCGGTCTAAACCTATGGGCTGAACTATTTAAGATTCAGCTGAGGAGCAATTTCTTCACCCAGAGAGTAGTGAGCCAGTGGAATTCTCTGTCACAGAGTGCAGTTCAAGTCAAAACAATGAATATTTTCAAGAAGAGTTAACTATAGTTCTTGGGCTCAAGGGATCAAAGGGTGTGGGAAGAATGTGGGAACAGAAAACTGAGTTGGATGATCAGCCATGATCATACTGAATAGCCAAATAGGATTTGAAAGGCCAAATAAGTTACTCCTGCTTTTATTTTCTATGTTTCTGTACACAACACAGAAGTTCACAGTCTCCTTAAAAAGCACCTTCTAAACCAATGACTATTACCACCTAAAAGGCGAAGGGTAGCAAGTACAAGTAACATTTGCACTGCACATTTGTCAGGCAATGATCATTCCCAACAGAAGAGAATCTAACAATTGCCCCTTGACATTCACTGGCATCACCATAATTCAGTCTCCTATTATCAACATCTTAGGGGTTACCATTAACCAACAACTGAACTGACCTATCTTATAAATACTTTGGCTCCAAGACCAGGTCAGAGACTTGCAAATCAGCAGTGAGTAACTTACCTTCTAACTCTGCAAAGCCTGTGCACCATCAACAAGATTAAATCAGCAGTATGATGGAATACTTCCCACTTGTCCTGATGAGCGTAGCTCCAACAACACTCCAGAAGCTTTACAACATCCAAAGCCAAAGCTGACTCAATTGGTATCACTTCCACAAACATCTACTCAGTGGTCAGTTGTGGCCATGTGTACTATCTACTAGATATACTGCACACATTCACCAAGGCTCATTAAACAGCACCTTCCAAAGCCAAAACGACTTCTATCTAGAAAGGCAAGGATCGTAGATATATGAGACCATCACCACCTGCAAGACCCCTCTTCTCCACTCTCATTTATGATTTGGAAATATTTTTCCGTTCATTTCGTGTCACTCAGTCAAAAACCCAGACCTCCCTTCCCAACAGCATTGTTAATGTGTTTACAGCAAATAGACTGCAGCGGTTCAAGACAACTGTGCAACTCCACCTACTCTAGAGCAACAATAAATGCTGACTCAGTTAGCAAAGGTAATATACCGTGAATGAAATTTTTAAATGTTTCATTAAGGTATACTGTATTTAATGTTGCAGAGGCTTGCCACAGCTTTTCTTTATATTATAAAGCAGCAAGATGTTTGACAAGGGGATGTTTCCACTGTAACAGTGAAAGAGGATATGGTGGAGAAATTTTAAATAAAAAGGCAAAAATGATTTGGAGATAGTTAAATGGATAGATGTGCTAAAGTAAAAATGTTGCCTGATTCAGATGAGGAACATCCTTTGTTCCTCAGGGAAATCAAAATGGAAATTCCAGAGGTTCTGGTCACACCACAATCTTCTAATCCTCCTTAGGTTTAAGAATGAATCAGAGGACTGAAGAGTAGGAAATATAATACCACTGAAGAAGAAAAAAGGACAAACCTGGCAATTGCAGGTCTGCCAATTAACATCACCAGTGAGGATGTTAATCCGGGATTAGTTCAATTAGTACTTGAAAGTTTGTTAATAAAAGCAATGGAACATTGATTATGACAACGGCAAAGACCTTTGAAGAAGTAATTGATAAGGTTAGTGAAGTTAAATACAGGTCATTCTGCTTTAATGCCACAGTTACGTCTCTCTGCAAACCCGTGCTATAGAAAATCATGCAGTAGATGATCGCTAGAGAAAATCGCTATAGCGTTCAGTAGAAAGTTGGATTGTCCAAACCACCCACAATTCATCAATGATATTACAGCCAATTTGTGTTAATGAAATATGCATTATACCCGAATGACCTGTAATTTATACGAATTTTCAAAATGCTTTTGAAAGGTTCCACATAGCAAGCTTGTTACCAAATTGAATTCCATGGGATTTGGAGGGTAGTTGCTGTGTAGGTACAAATTTGAGAAAGGTACAGACAGCAGAGAGGAGAAAGTAAGGACTGCAGATGCTGGAGATCAGAGACGAAAGCGTGGTGCTGGAAAAACACAGCAGGTCAGGCAGCATCCGAGGAGCAGGAGAATCGACGTTTTGGGCATGAGCCCTGAATTCCTGATGAAGGGCTTATGCCCGAAATGTCGATTCTCCTGCTCCTCAGATGCTGCCTGACCTGCTGTGCTTTTCCAGCACCACACTCACGATACAGAGCGTAGGGGTGAAATGGTTGTTTTCAATCTCCAATGTCTGTACCATTTTGCTTTTATGATAAATGTGAATGATGCAATTTTACTGAAAATAGAACAAACTGAGGGTGTAGATAAACAAAATTTCTCAAGGTGGTAAGTCATATAGAGAAGGCTTTTAAATAGCATAGGGGATTGGTGATTTTATAAACAGAGGGATAAAGTACAAAAGGAAGAGATTGTGCTAAACCTTTAGATGACAGGTTAGGCCCCCAGCTAGAGTTTTGTGGACAGCATAGACAATACATTGAGGAAATATGCTGAGGCCTTAGAGTGAAGAAATTTGCTGCCATGAATGAAAGACTTTAATTGCTGAAGAAGCTGGGATGTTCTCCTCCTATCAGAGAAAGTTAACAGAAATGTTTGTGAATCTATTCAACATCTTGAAGCATTTCAATAAAGAAAGCAGCATCCTAGTGGCAGATGGATTGTTAATCTAATGATCGAGATTTAAGATAATTAGACAAATACCTAAGGGTGTCATGAGGGAATAGAGTTACAAAGGAAGTTGGATGATTTGGAATGCATTGCAGGATTGGATGGGGGAAGCAGATTCAATAATAATATCCAAAAGGGAATTGAATAATGACTTGAATAATATGCTGGGCTACAAGGGAGGACCCACAAATTGGCACTCATCCAATAGTTCTTTCAATGAGCAAACACAGACATGATGGAATGAATAGTCTCATTCTTTGGTTCAGTCATTCTGTGGTTAAGGAATATGAATTATGCTGTAATTCAAGTAAACTGCTTGCAGATTATGAACTATAGCATGGAATGCCTGAACATTGATTCTAAGACTGTACAAATAAATTAAAGTTCAATCAAGAAGGAAACACTGACAGACCTAATCAAGTAGAGTGGCTCTAGATACATGTGGATCCATAAATATTGGAATAGATCAGTTGGACCATATAGCCTGTGTCTGTACTGTAACATCTCTGCATGATATACATCACCCTTCAAATCTGAAAGTCACATGCTAATTATTGGGATGAATAACGAACAGGAGAAAGTGAGGACTGCAGATGCTGGAGATCAGAGTTGATGAGTGTGGTGCTGGAAAAGCACAGCTGGTCAGGCAGCATCCAAGGAGCAGGAGAATCAATGTTTCCAACATAAGTTCATTCCTGATGAAGAGCTTATGCTCGAAATGTCAATTCTCCTGCTCCTTGGATGCTGCCTGACCAGCTGTGCTTTTCCAGCACCACTTTCAGTTAACTGCTATGATTTGTTAAAGTAACTAATTTGCGCAACTAGCAAACAAAATTACCACAAAAATTCACAGTACCATTCCATGATCTAAACTATCATCCCTTGTTGTAGCACTGTTACACACATTGGACACCACATCCAAATACTTTCTCAGGGCTTCTTTCTTGCGGAAAGTTTCAGCATCTGTCTTTGCATCTTGTGTTTCTTTTGTTAAATGTGGAGATGAGAATTACTGAGTTTATTGTTTACCGACATTGAGGCAAGCTCCACATTCTGAGATAATGTAAGTAATGACACAACAATGGAAGTTGTTTCATTGGATGCCTTTAGTGCCTTGTAAGCTTTATGTGAAGAGATTCTTTTCAACACTTGAGTGTTTATTTATACAAGGTTAAGAGGTAGGAAGTAAATAAAAGCTTTTTGTCAGTGATGCTATAACTGATTAACTGATTTATGAATAGGTAAGAAAGCCAATTTTGAATGGTTGCTTTTATTGGCTCCCAATTCAGAATTATCGCTCACCCATGGTTCACAGTCTTCTGCGATGTCAGAAACCATGTACACTAAATAATGGGCCCTGCTCCATCCAAATGACAAGGAAATTTGAAATGCACACCTTGCAATGGACCCAGCAAGTGTTGAGTGCTTTATGTAGGCTGACTACCTGCAGACTTATCCTACACTGGCAAAATTGCTGGAAATGGGAATGGGGCAGTCTAGAAACAGATCCCATTTTTGGCTGTTTTCCAACTCAATCCTCTAAAAAATCCAGGCTTTGGTGTTAATTGTATAATTAAAGCTAAGAATACACTGATAGAGAGCACTGCTTGATAAGTATCTTGAACACATTAAAAAAAACTTCTAGGCTGCTAGGCCTTGTTTAGAAAGGAAGCAGATATTTGTGATGATGTGTTCTTGAAATTATGCCATATGAATTTTTCGTTATTATTTAGCCTATTTTTATAATCAACTGTTCAGAGACATTATCACACACCTCTGGAGCAGGTGGGACTTGAACCTCAGCTTCAGCCTCCCCCTATTCTGTAATACTGGATCAAAGTCCTGGACTTTTTAAATTAACTTTTATGAAGTAAAAATGGCGGCTGGGCTATGCAATAGGAAAAATACACGGACACTGAGACAGCTGCCCAGAACCATTGTTCAGCCTGAAAATCCAACTCACACCTCGACTCTAAAAGAACAATCAACCAGGCCTAACGCTACCCAACTCAGACTGAATGGGGCCCCAGCAAATATCAAACATTCAACTTCAATCAATATTCATGCACAGATATACCAGACATTCCACTTAATCAAAATACATTCATCCCTACTCTTAACTAGCAGGAAGCCAATTGACGGCAAAAGGGAACACCAGGCACACAATGGCAAGCCCAGGTTTGGCACAAAGATAACTGGCCAGCAATTGGTATAATTGCAGGCCCTGATCTGACCTGAGAGAGCTATCCCTGCAGCTAATATCATGAGAAGGATTCCAAAAGGGTGATTTTCCCCAAGAACTATCCACGCAACTATCTTCAGAAGAGGGATATCAAAGGCCATTCTGAAACCTATCAACACAGGCCTGCACCTTTCTGGGGAACCGATGGCAATCGACCATGACCAGCAGACCTGAGCACAGACAACCTTCACAAACTGCCGACCCAACTGACACCACAAAGCCTCAGGCACACCTTGAGGTGAAAACTGGCTCACAAAAGCTAGAAGAACCAAGTACTCACAATAAACATCCAAAACACATCCTACCGCGTCAGCGGACTTAACCTGGACTTACCTTTCTGCTGTTGGATAAACGCAGAGATTCTTTTGCCCTGAAACACTCGCCTACTGCCTTCTTCACTTCATAGTTCCTAAATAGGTCCAGTGTCAGAACCAGGGATCGGGGGTGATTTGAACCACCTAAAAATCAGCAAATTACTATTGCATCTAGAAACCCAACAATGGTCCAGGGGTGGGGATGCTGCCAGTGTCCCATTAGAGCAAAGGGATAATATGAGCAGCCACTGCTGGCATCTAGTATTCTTGGGGAGTCTTCCATCCAAGTACTAACCAGGCCGAAGTCTACTTAGTTTCCAAGATGGTATCAGCCATTTTCAGACTGCATAGCTGTAGATGTTATACTAGTATTAAGTGAAACATTGCTGCCTGGTGACCCAATTCACCAGTTGATTTTAAAGTTAATTAACAATTGCCCTCTTTCGATTTAGCTTATTCTGGTACAGATACTGGAGCTCTTATCCAGCTTTATCAATACTCCAGAAAAATTGCATCTTTAATACTTTGGAGGATAGTATGTTCCAAAGAACAGGTGAGGATTAAAGTATGGGAAGAAAGAATTGGAAACATTTCAATCTAGATCCTAAACCACCTACCTCCACTTTTAATGAAGGCAAAACAGGAGTAAATCATTAGTCTGTTCCCCAGACCTGGGCTAATTCCCGAAATCTCTTAAGGAAGCTGGGTGATCAGGATCTATACTTTAAAAGTTTTTGAGATATTATAAATATGAGATTTATAAGATTTTTACATTTTGGAGTAGTTCCTTTACTTTAGGATAAAATGGAGAAATGATCTCTTCTGACTTCTGTCGACGACTCACTTGGGTAGGTTGCTGTTTAAAGGTTAGAACAGACCCAGGTTATTACACTGGGAAGATAATCACTCCAAGGGAATGTACAAGTGTTGACTAAGTATTCAAGTCTGAGAGAAGTATTAGTAAAGTCAGATTTTGCAAATAATTATGCTTTAAACTATCTATTTAATTCTAAGATCTAAGGTAGATTGGAGTTGGGGATCTAGTGGATCAAACTAGCATGTCTATTTGGTGACAATGTATATGTGCTTCATGTGGCCATGCAGATTGGCCTTTGAGAAGTGAAGGGTACATAGGAAGCCATTGCAGGATCAGGTTGTTGCTTTCTTTTTTAACAGATCACTGGCCCTCAGAGATGGGGTCAAACTGCAAAAAAGCTGAGAAAGGGAGCGGTAGAGCAAAATGAGGCAGCAAGCCTCCATTCCTCACTTTGTTGAATATGAGTGAAAGCTTGCACTTGGGTTACAGACATCAAGTCTGTGAGAGTTTCCGTTAGCTAGAAGAATCACCTCAATTGTCTGAAGGTAAGAATCTTCAGTTCATCCCTTACTGTGAAAGTCAATTATCGGTTGAGGATTTACCTGGCTAAGAAATTAAGGAAATCTTGGAGAATAATTTTAGACTGGATCCTGGAGTATGAATAATCCACTTAAGTTAGTGTACAAAGTATCAGTGTGGGATTTTCAGATGTGTGGACATTTAAAAGGTGAAGTTCTTTTCTTTAAAAATACAAGTTACCTGAAAAAATAGTCAGTGTTGCTTTTTTAAAAAAAATTAAAGTAAAAGCCTTGAAACTTGAAATTATTTTGTGCAATCTTTTCAGTTGATCGTTGGAATTCAAATATCTATTAAAAGCAATCAGCCTCCGTGAAGATCATAAATTTTTTATCTTAATATTAATTAGTTTTCCTGGGGTTGTTGATCCACCATTAAGCCTTAGCCTGCTCATAAATCCGGAATCCCACCTTAACTAGCTTCTGTTCCTCTACTGATTTCCTACTTGACGGGCAGCCAGCCTGTAAATCAAATAAAATGTAATGAAAATGTGATAGTTGTAATGACTGAAGGGATAGATTCTCCTCTCTCAACCTTGCTAATATACACAGAGCTGATTTTTACAACCTGCAACATTCTTGGCTAGACATCAGGTGGACTTATAAATATAATTGCCTAGCCTTCCTTGTTAGAGTAACGTAGACCCATTTTATTGCTGATCTGCCTTAAGAGTTCTCATTCTAATAGTCTGCTAAATAAAAAAAAATTCATTGGATTGAGTCCATTTGAATATAATAATCTATAATCTCAGAATGTTAATATGTAGGACTAGCTTGATGTTGTTGAATGAGTCATGAGTGAGCACTAATTCTGATTTAATTGTTGATGTTAAATATACAAATCATGCAAAGGTTCTGTCTACTTAATTTTGACTTGTTTGTTGTTCAGATATTGTGTGTTCCTTCCATTAAAACAGATAACATTGATTTTAATAAAAACAGAAATTACTGGAAATACTTAACAGATCGATCATATCTGTGGGGAGTGAAACAAAGTTCATCTTTCAAATTACCAGAATTGGGAAAAGTTAGAGGAGTGATAAGGTTTTAGCACACAGAGCGGGGGTAGGGAAGTAAATGATTTAATGCAGTGTAATGTAGGAGAGATTCAATGATAAAATGATTGATGAAGCAAGGCCAAAGTGATTGGTGATGGTATAGGTAAAGGAACAAAATATTTGTTGCGAGGAGATGTGAATAGCCATTATCAAACATCAAGCCATCATGTCTAGGGCTGTCACTGACTTTATTTTCACTAGACATCCTCCCTCTACAGCCCCAAACTCAGAAACCCCATTTCTAGCTCCTTTCCAAGAGTCATGAACAAGGATGCTTCAGTAAACCCATCATTTCAGCCTGTTCCTGCCCCACTGAGTTGACGTCTTCCTCTCTGAACAATTCTCCTTCTCCCCTTGTCCAGTCTTTTTACACCTGCTCCATGACTCTTCTGTTCCGTCCTGTCCTGTTCTTTTTTGTTTTATAGTTTCCAGTTTCCTCACTCCTACTAATTTTTCCTTAGCATGGCTATCCACTGTCTCCCAACCTCCATCACCTGCCAAGACAACCTGAAGCCATTCTGGTTCGTCTTTGAAGAGAAGCCCAACCCATACCCATCCACCACCACCTTCCTCCACTTGGCTGAACTTGTTCTTACTTCAAACAACTTCTCATTTAATGCTGCTGACTTCCTCCAAATCATAGATGTTGCTATGACTACTGGTGAGGGGGGGGGGGGGGGGGAGGCGGTGGAGGGGGTTGGCGGCAGTGGGAGATGGGGGGGGTTGTCCTTTTTGAGGAGTATTTCTTGCCACTAGGGGTTGCCTGTCTCAACTCTTTTGCTGGTACATTGACAAGTTTCTCTTGCCCTGCACTGGAGGACTCCATCCATTTTGATTAAAGTCTTTATTCTTTTATCTTCACCGTCCATCTCTAAATGTTCCCTTCACTTCCCCATATCTTAGGATAGACTATTGACCAATATTCACTGTAAGCCCACAGACCTCTTTCACAGCTACTTTTACCATGTTTCCTTATATCTCCTCATGCAAGGATTCCATTCCATTCACCCAGTTTCTCTACCTCCATTTCATCTATTTTGGTGATGTACCCTTGTATAACAGCGCCTTCTGCTATGTCTTCCTTTTTTCCCCAGCTGAGGATTCATCCACCCACTTCGCGGTTGACTGAGCCTCAGCTATGTTCTGCACATCAGTTGTCGTTCCTTCTTCTTCATTTCAGGAGCACAACTGGGTTTTCCCTTGGCGTCACCTGCTACTCTATACTCTCTGTATTCAATGAATCATCCTCCATTGTCTCCAGCATAATGCCACTACGAATTAAATCTTTTCATTCCCTGCCTTTCAGCATTCAAAGGAATCATTCTGGCCATAATATCGTGGTGGATAATACTCATCCAACCCTGGCCAAAGCCCCTTTCTTGGTACAACACCTGCCTTTAGTGTCCTGGTCACCTGTTATAAGTATTAAAATCATGGAACAGTTTGTGAATTCAGAACTTACATTACAACACGAGCTCTTTCACAACACTCAGAACACCATGAATTGTTGGCCCATTATGCTTCTTTAGACACTGTCAAAATTACAGATTATTTCTTTGTGGTAAGCAAGTAAAACCACACAACTTTAACAACTGAATGTAAAATTTTAATAAGCAACTTCAGTGATGATCACCATTAAAAACTTAAAGGGTTTGTGGTACAGTGGCAGTGTCCCTATCTCCGAGCTGGAAATTCAAGCCCCATTGTAACTGGAGGTGCATCTTTATATGTCTGAACAGATGGATTATAATAATTTTTAAAAAGTCTTATGGTAGTGTCCCTACGTTGGGCTAGCAGATCTGGATCTAAGTTCCATCTGCCCTCGAGGTGTGTCATAACATGTCCAGTTTGATTAAAAATAATAACAGCTTGAATCACCAGAGGGTAATGCGAGAGCTCCCTCTAAAGGAGAGTCTTGAGAAATCATCAAGTTCCAAACTGATGTTATCGCTCCACCATCAATGACGACAGTGTACAGCTTTTGGCGCTTTTTAAAACAGACTACACACAAGTTGCAAATGTTTATCATTAATTAATGCTATGCAAAGATTATTACATTATTTCAGATCAGATATGAATTTAATTGAAAATATTTGATGCTATGTTTGAACTTGTCAATTTAAACAGAAATAGAATTGAACTTAAATAAAGTCTTAAGAATTTCTCATACTTCCTACCTCAGTAAATGTAATTTAATTGCACTCATTTCAAATGCTAAACAGGTTGATCAGGAAGGAAATGAGAAATGCTATTTTTCTGAACATTTACACGAGCATTAATGATAATTTAAATGTCTGTGGATGGGGACCTTGAGGCAGCATTTGAATAAATGGTCTGGAACAATCTCTATTAATTGAGTTACACAGTTAGTTGGACAATGAACCAATGCTCACATTCAGTTCCAAATGCTGAAAGTGAAGTCCCTTTTCTATCTGTTGTCTGGTCTGGCTCCTTCAATAAATTAGTTGGGACCTTTTCTATGCCAGGCCTGTCAGACATTAACACCCACACAAAATTTATCCTAATTTTACAAGTTCATTTAGCTTGAAATGGAAATGGAAATAAACCACATTAGTTCAACAGGCTTGTCAGAGGTTGGGTGTAAGACACTTGAATGAGATATATTAACAGTCCTGATGCTGATATTGTATCTTTGTAACAGTATTAACATCTTGAATTTTGTCATACTTTAGCTAAGTGTCAATTGTGTCGAATTTCATGGAGGGCTTCTCTCCACAAGGTCCAGTGATATAGCTTATCATACTGTCCCAAAACACCCCGTTAATAAACTGTCCCATCTCTATAGAAATACTCTCATCTCATGCTAGCCCCAATGTTACCACCCACCATATCCAGAAGTACTTGTCCCTGGGATATCAAAAACAATCAACGGAACAGCCCAGGAACAGGCCACTCAGCCCACCAAGACTGTTCCAACGCAGGATGCCTTTCCTGAGATAAAAAACCTTTTGAAAATGCAATGATTTGCTCCCAACTTTGAGAAAGGCCTCCTTGGACCTCTCACATGATTCTCCTAGATTTCTCACCTGAGCATGTCACTCAGGACCTAAAAGATTCCACCCAATATCTCTTATTTCAATGAGTTAGAATTTTCAAAAATTTATAAAGAAAATCATCATGGACTGAATTTATGCTTTTTTTAAGTTTCCACAATTAAACTATTTGTGTGAGGTTTGTGTATTTTGTTACTTTAAGGTTGATTTGTCTCAATATAAATAATTTCGAATGGTAGTCTTTGCTAATTTTAAGAAAAAGAAGTGTAGCTGTTCATCCCACACCTGCTCCGGATATTAAAGAAAACACATCTCACTCTCTTGATTCACCCACACTAGCTCACAGATAAAAATTGGATAGGGATGAAGGAAAACAAAGTATGCTTTCAAAGGATAATTCATGTCAATCTCTCTTTCGTTGCTTAATTGAATTGTTGTTTTAGCTGGAGCAAAGGTCTTGAAAAAGAGCATTCTCAGTTAACAGTGTGCCCTCTTGTAGTTAACTTGCCAAGTGGTTTGATATCTCAGTTGAACCTGAAGTTGAACCATATTTTCAGATTCAAGGTATTGCTGTTTATCATTTTAGCTATTTAGTTGACTAGCTGTTCATGATTTCTGATATCTCTGTGTGGGCTGTCTGGTAGAATTCTATCTATACATATTCTACTTTTTTTTAAAACCAGGCACAAGTGTAACCGTCTTGTCAACACGACCCGGAGCAAGTCAAAATGGTGGCCCAATAAACCAAAGCCTAGCAAAGAATCGCAACTTTTTTGCAAGGTTTGTGAAGGTTTGTAGCTCAGGTTGAGGTTTAGGGTGTAGGTTTGCTCACTGAGCTGTAGGTTTGATATCCAGACGTTTCATTACCTGGCTAAGTAACATCATCAGTGGCGACCTCCTGATAGCGGAGATCCCATGGGTGTGTCATTGGTTTGTTTATAGACTATGTTGTTGAAAGTGAAATGGGTGGTGAGACACAGGTCCACTAGCTTCATGATGTTTTCGTTGGTAATGTGATTGATGGTGGTTGGTGTGTATGCGATGGTCTCTTCTAAAAGTGTGGTAAGTGTTTCCTTTGCCAGGTCGATGTTGATGGAGGTGAAGAGTGCTGTTACGTCGAATGAGATCATTGCTTCGTCTTCCTCTATTTTGGTGTTTTTGATGATTTTCAGGAATTCCTGGGTGGAGTGGATGCAGTGCTGTGACTCTTCTACTAGGTCAACAACATAGTCTACAAACAAACCAATGGCAAACCCATAGGATCTCCGCTATCAGGATTCAGAGCAGAAGCAGTAATGCAAAGACTAGAACAAACAGCCCTACCAACCATCAAACCAAAAATCTGGTCCGCTACGTAGCTGACACCTTTGTCATCACAAAATGAAACAAGATAGAAGAGACATTTAACATCATCAACCACTCCCTCACAGGCATAAAGTTCACCAAGGAGGAAGAAACCGACAACAAATTCGCATTCCTGGACGTCACGGTCGAAAGAAAGGACAATGGAGAACTACAAACCTGCGTATACAGAAAACCGACAAACACTGACCAAATACTTAACTACACCAGCAACCATCCCAACACACACAAACGAAGCTGTATCAGAACACTATTCCAATGAGCCACCACACACTGCAGCACAAACGAACTTCGGAAAACAAAGGAGAACCACCTATACAATCTATTCAAGAAGAACGGATACTCAAAAAATACAGTGCGCAGATTCCTCAAGATCAAACTACGACAAGCAGACCAAACACAGCCAGAAACCCTAACCACCTTACCATACATCAAAGAAGTTTCAGAAATGACAGCCAGACCCCTCGGAATCCTAGTAGCACACAAACCCACCAACATTGTCAAACAAAAACTAACAAACTTAAAAGACCCATGGACAAAACCAACGTCATCTACAAGATTCCATGCAAGCACTGCCACAAACACTGCGTAGGACAAACAGGAAGAAAGTTAGCCACCAGGACACACGCACACCAGCTAGCCACAAAAAGACACGACCCTCTCTCCCTCGTAGCCCTACACACAGATGAAAAAAACCACCATTTCGAATGGGACAACACATCTATCCTGGGACAGGCTAAGCAAAACATGCCAGAGGCCTGGCACTCCAACCACAACGCCATAAACAAACACATAGATATAGATGCCATCTGTCAACCCCTCAAAAAATGAACAGGTAATGACCATCACCACAAACCCCAGGAACCCCATCCAGGAGAAAGATATAAATAGAAAGCAGGAGACAACAGCTTCGCTTCACTTGGAGGTCGCCACTGATGATGTTACCTAGCCAGGTAATGAAACGTCTGGATATCAAACCTACAGCTCAGCGAGCAAAGCTACACCCTAAATCTCAACTTTATGTCTGAAACATGGTTGGAAAATGCAACTAGTTGCTTCCGACGTCAAGAAAGTCCTCACTGGACTTCTCACCCAGTTCTCACAAATTTTGTGCCATAGCTAACATTGTTCAGATCCTTATAACCTTCTGGCCATTTCCAGAATTTCTTGTGCTTACAAATAATGCATAGTGTGAAATGTAATTTCCATATAGTATTAACGATTTGTGTTCAATGCAAACAATGGTGAAATATGACAAAGTAAATGGTTTTAACTTAACTGCCCATAAAGTTGTGCTATACTTCATGTTTGAGCTTTAGAGATAATCATATCTCTAATTGTATGAAATATCCAAGACACTTCTACCCTTGCATATTTATATTCTTTTAACCAAAGCAAAAATATTTTGTTAATTCCATAAATGCATAAAACTCCTGTCATCAATATTTATTTTCAATATTCAATTTACGATATCTAAAGTATTGCAATGTGCTTATTTGTGGGAATTCTAAAACATTCGTACAGTTCCTGTAGCTTTAATTACTTGTATACAGATTTACGTCACTGCAGAATTTACTCATATATTAAAATTACATTTTATAATTGAGAAAAGTAATTTTCTTCTTGAAAAATGCTCTTTCAAAAGCAAGTCACTGCTAGGAGAGTTACAATAAGAAATATCTATCTCAGAGCTAGAAGTTATCAGTATAAACAATGTTTTCCTCATTTATATAAATGATTTGGAGGTGAATGTGGGAGGTATAGTTAGTAAGTTTGCAGATGACACCAAAATTGGAGGTGTAGTGGACAACGAAGAGGGTTACCTCAGATTACAATGGGATCTTGATCAGATGGGCCAATGGGCTGAGGAGTGGCAGATAGAGTTTAAATTAGATAAATATGAGGTGTTGCTTTTTGGAAAGGCAAATCTTAGCAGGACTTATACACTTAATGGAAGGTCCTGGGGAGTATTCTGAACAGAGGCCTTGGAGTGCAGGTTCATAGCTCCTTGAAAGTGGAATCACAGGTAAATAGTGAAGAAGGCATTGGTGTGCTTGCCTTTATTGGTCAGAGCATTGAATACAGGAGTTGGGAGGTCATGTCGTGGCTGTACAAGTCATTGTTTAGACCACTTTTGGAATATTGAATGCAATTCTGGTCTCCTTCCCATCAGAAAGATGTTGTGAAACTTGAAAGGGTTCAGAAAAGATTTACAAGGATGTTGCCAGGGTTGGAGGGTTTGAGTTACAGGGTCAGGTTGCATAGGCTGGGGCTATTTTCCCTGGAGCGTTTGAGGCTGAGGGGTAACCCATAGAGGTTTATAAAATCGAGGGGCATGGATGGGGTAAATAGACAAGATCTTTTCCCCAGGGTGGGGAGTCCAGAACGATAGGTTAAGGGTGAGAGAGAAAAGATTTAAAAGGGTCCTAAGGGGCAACTTTTTCACGGAGAGGGTGGTGCATGTATGGAATAAGCTGCCAGAGGAAGTGGTGGAGGCTGGTACAATTACAGCATTAAAAAGGCATCTGGATGGATAGATAAACAAGAGGGGTTTAGAGGCATATGGACCTAGATTAGTTTAGGTTATCTGGTCAACATGGACAAATTGGACCAAAGGGTCTGTTTCTGTGCTGTACATCTCTGAGTTTAAAGTAGCCACTCCGACCTCCTGGAACTTGCTTAATCATTTTTATTGAAAAGGAGGAATTTCTCTACTTTCCAAGATTAAATATTTTATTTTCTTGGTCTTTGTTATTCCCCAATATCATGTGATTGGTGATGCAGGGCAGGCCAATGGTTGGTGTCCAGGCAATAGGTGGGCAATTGATAATACATGCTTGATAATTTATCTTAAAGCAATAGGACATGAATCAAACAGTTGTACTTTTTTAGCTTCACAATTCCAATTGAATAAAGTACTGTCAAACATACATGCCTTCTGCATTTTTCCTATAGATCTTCCATGGATGGGACAAAAATATGTTCAAAGATATGTTTTCCTGTGCTTCTAAGTACCTCCCTCAGTGCACGAAGGAGTACAGCCAGTCACCTGAAATATACCAGCACTATCAAGCTTTCTGAAATTTAACAGGAAATAGATATAACATTTTTGCCCAAATTGGTGACTAATTTCAGACAGAAAGATTAAGCTGAGGCTTTCAAGTAAACATTTTCATTAAAGAAAATTCAGTTCATTGTTTTGATTATATAGTCAAAATGTGTAATTTGCTATTTGTCGCACCATGAACTCGCTTCATTGGAAGGACATGGATTCTTAAGGGGTCTCAACCGTCTAAACTCAAAAAATATGGTACAGCTTGGAACATTATTTGACCTACTAGATGTTATGAAACTTTTAAGACTGTTGTCATCTTGTGTATACTAGTCTCAAACACAAACCTGCATAGTGCAATAAGGAGCCAGGGAATCCAATTTATTATTTCCTCCATTAGCCATGAGTCACTTTGAGGAGAAAGTGAGGTCTGCAGACGCTGGAGATCAAAGCTGAAACTTTATTGCTGGAACAGCACAGCAGGTCAGGCAGCATCTAGGGAACAGAAGATTCGACGTTTCAGGCACATGCCCTTCCTCAGGAATGAGACAAGGATAATCTTTGTACATATATACTTGGCATGTGTACAGTGCCATTCATTGGTCAGTTTTATTTCAAAGTTTGAGACAGTGGATTATGGGGACAGATTTTGAAAGAAAGCTTTTAAAACGTAGGTATGACAATACAATCATAATAAACATGCAAAGCCCAGTTGGGTGACAGGCTCTCATTAGACTTAAGTCTTAAGCCCTACTGGCTTAAACGTCTTGAGAATCAAATTTATCTTTCAACTTGCAATGCTGCCGTTAATGCAGCGAGTTAAATACAACAACCAAGGTAACAGCAAATTTTGTGAATTCACTGTAGCCCACCTTCCTTCTTGGTTTATTTATACTTTTGTGTTTATGTGAGTACACACCAATTATGTAAACAGAATTTATAAACTACAGTCACTTTATACATTATCAATTTAGTTGCAAAGATGCAGAACATAAAAACTGAGCAAGCTTTCAGAACAGATCTAAACCTGTCGCTAGTACTTGTCTCCTTTCCGAACAATACTATGAAAAAATAAAAGTCATTTATTAGCAATTTTTTTTAAACAGGAGGTACTAATAAGACTAGAAGATAAAGATCATGCAATCAGTCTTCTGTGAGATTTCTGCTAACTGTGTTCTGATTGAAGATAGTCTGTGGTCTGACGTGGGATTTCTGGTGTTCAGAATGGTAGATGACCCATTGATATTGCAGCAAAATTATTTAAACAAATTATGGTAAACCATTTCACAACTTAATTGTAAGAGATACAAATAGATTTGTAGTACTATTTATGACCACTTCACAAAGCATTGTTTATTAAACATGAAACCTTTGCTCTGCTCTCCTCAATACTACAGATTCACAGACCTTTAATACATTTCTTTTAATATGATTAATTGAAAATTATTCATTTTAAAAGGCATTTACAAACAATTTTCCTTTTGTTCCCAAAAAGTCTTGCTTTGTATGCTCTTGTTGATGTAATTTTTGGTACAAAACTGCAACCAATATAAAGCAATTCTCCGGCAGTCATGACAACAGTTATAACCTATGGTTCAAGCTGAACTGCCTCCAGCTCTACACCTGGGTTTAAAAGCCTCACAAAACTCTGAAAACACCCGAAGCACAAACATTTTCTTAAAATGTTTGAGATTACAATGAATGGAATATTAAAAACGTTTACACTACACATGCTCACAGTTATTTTCTGCCAATCTAATACATTGTATGTGTATTCTGAATAGTATAATTACATCTGTCATTTTACAAGTTAAGCTGAAAATCCACATCCCTGTTGAAACAATGCTTTCAAGCTTGGCTGTGATATGATATGGATTGTCATTTAATTCCACAACAGAGGGTGAAAATTATAATTCCATGATGTACCTATCACATGAAAATAGCAAAGATGAACATGAATCAAAACTTTCCTTTCCTGTTAAGAATCATAGCTCTATAGCCGCAGATTCAAGTTTAGACTCGAAGAGGGAAGATATTTGCAGAAGAATACTTATTGGAAGCATTTCCAACCTACACTGACTAAAATTATGCCTGTTTCTCAAGGTTATACCACTTTAATATAATCTGTAACAAAGTTTTATAGGTGACATCAACATTCAGCATGCTACCCTTTAAACTAGCACTTATTAACATAAGGAAATTAATTTTGCGCTAAACATAACCCACGCTTGAATTTCCTTGATCTTTTACATTGGTTTGGTCAATTGATGACTAAATGGACTGGAACACAACCTCAAACTCCAGACCACTCTCATTGTTTAATTTTTGGATGAAGAGACAACTTTATTACTGAAAGGATGGAATACATTGAGAAATTTGCCAGGATTAATTTTGCAGTGATTGATTATGTGGTAGAACTTGATTGTTGATTCCTAACTTTGAGATAGTGAGAACTGTACATGGTGCTGAGTCAGAGTGGAGCTGGAAAAAGTACAGCAGGTCAAGCAGCATCAGAGGAGGAGGGGAGTTGACGTTTCAGGTTGGAAACTTTAACTTATCCTATTGGACTTAGTTATGACTGTCATTATCAACGATTAGTAAATAGAATTCCAGAAGGGATAACCTGGAGATCATATCCATAACATAGAAAATTTTGTTTGTGTCAGATATTTTTTATAAGGATGATATCACAGCTAGCACTGGTGACTGAATCCAGCTAGCACTGATGACTGAATAGGATAGGTCATCCTATCATCTTATTAATTAATCTATATCATAAATACTTGTGCCCACAGCACCTATCCTGGTAGCACAATAGTGAGTTTGCCAAGCTGAAAATGATCCTCACATCACAGCTCTCTGTGCCCTGACAGCCACACCTCTAACCATGCTTATGTATCATGCCCAACACTACAGGTTTGGACACCATAATGCACTGCATCCACTTTATCCAGCCTATTTACTACATTTACAAAGAACTCCAATAAATTTGTTAAATATAATTTTCTTCTACAAAACTATGCTGACTTTGCCTCATCTTATTATGTTGTTCTAATGCCTAATGAGATGTTAGAATAACTAACCTATAAGTTTTCTCCAGTGTCTCCTTTTCTTCAAAAGGTAGTGTTATCTTTGTGGTTTTCCTATCCACCGGACCTTTCCAGGATCTTCAGCTACTTAATTTTAGGTCCCTAGAATGCAGGCCATTAGATCCAGGTGATTTGCAATTCATTAATCTTAGTTTTAACTTTAGCTTTCCTATTCCCTTCTCTGTCACAATTGTTGACTATTTTAAATTTCTTCCTTTCTCCCTTTTTCCTATTTTTTTGACTGTTCCACTGAATCTCAGACCAGCTTCCACAAGGTGAAGTCCACTGCAGAACACTCTCGCATGGTCCTTTCACTTGAGCTCATTAGTATTAAATCTAAAGATATAGAAATTGGCAGTTATGAAATAGTTGTATACTGCTCAAAAATGATATAAAACATGAGCATTTGAATTACACAGTAGAAAATGGTAATGGTTTTCCAGAAACATAACTTTTCTCATTCTTTTTAAAAGTCAACCCTCATGTCAAAATTAAAACCAATTAATGAGGGTAGGGGAAAAGGTTGGAATCGTTATCTTTTCCTATTTGACTTAGTAATGACTGTCATTATCAATGGCATGCTCAACTTATATCATTATGTATGAAGCCATGGTTGATGCAAACAGAAGAGAGGTGAGAAAGGAAATTAATATAGATGACACAGAACATCAGACATAAAAAGAGCATCTGAGAGCCGATTACATGGTTGGAGCAGGCAACTGACACCAATTAGTCCACCTCCTTGGAATGATTGCAATATTGCACTAAATACCTAAAGAGTACAGTGCCTTAGATAAATCTCTGCTCTCTCTCTCTCCATAAAACCTTGCACCAGTGCTTAACTTCAGCTGCTCCTTAGAAACATGGAAGGGTTTTGGTTTCCTATCCAATATCTCTGAGTAGGTTGGTAACAAATTCTCTTGATACTTCTTCCCTTGGACATTGCATTACAGTAAAGTTTCCACATAAATGGACATTGCTTTCCTAATATTTTGCTGCTTATGAACACATTAAGTTTTATTTTTGTAAAAGTGTCTTGAATTTTCCATTATAGAGTGAGAGACCGCAGCAAGAGGAATAAAGTTCAAATGGAGATGGATGAGATCTGATCTGGTAAAATGCTCTCTTGGTACAAGGCTTCCTAAGTAACCTCTATTGATATGCCAGTGAATTCTGTTTATCCAGATTTAACGTCTCCTTATGACTAAGCTAAGAATAGGCCTTCTAAGGATATATTCGGCAGTTAAGGATAGCAAACCCAGTTATTATTACAACTTGAATACATTTTCTGTTTCAGATGATTTGTGGTTTTTCTTCCTTAGTAAGCCCAAAATTCTGACCAAGAGGTCTTTTACTCAAAGAACATGAATTTTTTTACCTAAAACTCAACCAGTATTTTTCATGTGAAATTAGATACATTGAGACGGTCGTCAATAGCTAAGTTTGGTCCTAAAAACTGATCAATCATTGATACCACTATAAATTTTCTCAACTAGATACTATAATAACCATGTTTTAGAAATTAAATATATTAAACAAACAATCAGATTTCCTGCTGAATGTGAAATGCTAGTTTGAAATGAGTTTACAATGGTGAAGAGTCACAGTTTTGGATGGGATAGTAGATGGAGGAATGTATCACCACTATGTTTCATCTAGAGAAGAGAAAGACTTTTCACTCTGCCACAGCTTTATATTTTCAATCATTACGCAGTAACACAAAAGCAACTTAGAGTCGGCTTGTTCTCCTGCTCAAAAAAAGGAATTGTGGTCCCAACTTTTACCACACAGTCACTGGAGTTTAACCCAAGATGATTACAGATGCTGGTCCACTGCATGAAATAACACTCTCAAAAACTGTATGACTGAACTTTTTGTTTTCAACAGGGATATAACCATCAATAAAACAAAGTATTATGATAGCACATAAAATGTATTTTCCAATTGGTAAGCAAGCACTACTGAAAATTATACAAGCCTTTACTTAACTTGGAACAACACAGAACATCTCTAAAACATGGCTTCCCACTACTTCAAGATGGACATCCAAAAATAATTTATACAGAACCAAGACCTGTTCAAAAAATGCAGTCTGTCCTTCAGAAGGCACTGTAGTCTCCTGAAATTTATGGCTGCACACAGTCATTGCTTTCATAATCAACTTGACACAACCACAGAAGAACAGGAGTGCACACAGCTTCGAGAAGATGAAAAGTTGAAGGCGGAAACAGCAGAGTTCAAAAGTGGTCCATCTCCACAATGTTAATAGATTTCCAGCAGGCAGCACTTCTTAGGAGGACAGAAGTGCCCTTTTGTTCTCAGCTGAAGATGCTAATTTACATTCCTTTTGAATAATAACCACTGTGTTACAAGTGAGTACAAGTTCACAGCTCTGCTAATGCTTCAGTAGATGGCCTGAGGACGTTTTGTACAATAGTAAGCTTCAGATGCAGCTACATAAGCAGATTCTGAAAAGAAGTCCTCTTGGTATTCAGCCAAAAACCTGTAGATTTAAAGACACAAAATGAACTATTGTTTCATTAAAATATTGCTATTGAACATGATTAGAATAAACATCAAATAATGAACAGATGCCACCTTTCCTAAAAATCAAAAAATCTTCTTCTAATACTGTTTTGTAATTTGTCAGAATTGTATAGTCCATACCAGGAAAGGATGGCAATTTCCTTCCCTAAAGGATATTAGTGAACTAGATGGATTTTTTTGGACAATCAACAATGCTTTCATGATCATCATTAGACTCAATTTCTGATTTTTTACAGATATGGGAGGCAATGGCCTAGTCGTCCAGAGTTCCAGATTTTTACTGAATTCAAATTCCATCATTTGCCATGGCAGGATTCAAATTTTAGTTCCCCAGAACATTATCTAAATCTCTGGATTAACAGTCCAGCAACAATACCAACAGGCCATCGCCTCACGTATTTGGAAAAAAATCTGGAATTAAGAGTCTACGATGATCATGAATCTACTGTTATAAAAATCCATCTGGTTCACTAATTTCATGGAACCTTTAGAGAAGGAAACTGCCATCCTTACCTGGTCTGGCCTACATACTCACAGCAATGTGGCTGACTCTTAACTGTCTGCTGGGCAATTAGGGATGGGCAATAAATACTGGCCTAGTCAGCAGTGCCCTCATCCTCCTTTGTTTTTGAATATACATGTTAAAGATGGGTTGCAGCCAATCTTCTCCTTAAACTAAGCTCTTAATTTTCACAATTCTGGCTTATAAGTTCAACATCTTTTATTAAAGCCTCTTGCATATCGGTTATTCTGAATGGATATCATGGTGGTATTGTAGCCTTCAGTATTATATTCATAAATTTTGCTTCTATGATCATGTGCACAGTTTAGTTTACTGGGAAAGTCTTTCAATGTGTTGTGTGCTAAGCAACACTAAGGCAGGTGGTCAAATATAGCAGAAAGATCAATGTTCCGATTGAAGAAATGAGTTGTTATGGATACTAATATGTCTCCTGTTTCGTTGCTGAATATTATTATTGTTTTAATGGAAGATGGTGACAGAACTGAAGAGGTGTTTTAGAAATCTGCATCACCGATCAATTTGTAAGCCAGAATTAAAACTGAATAAACGAACAAATGTTCAATTTTGTAAACTTCAATGGTAAACATTGATGAGGAAGCAACCACCCGCAAAAAAATACTGACAAATGTTTTGGACAGGAAGTGCTCATTCTGCTCATGGTTTTCAATGAGTTGTTGTCAAAGTGAATGATCTTCAAACCAGACTGTCAGACCATACTCTATTTTAATTTATTATCCCCACTAAACTTAAAGAGTGAAACAGAAATCATTCATGATTCTGTCAAAACATATATTTAAAGAATAACTTTCCTTAAGGTTCTTCTCTTCAATTCCAGATGAACCAATTACACACTTTCAGCATTCTGAGGCTTATTTTATGTAAGTGAATCATATCTCATATTGCCTGTGTATATGACAGTGAAGCACAGCTAAATACACATGGTTCAAACACTTTGATTAATACGTCTCGTTGCCCCCATTAAGAAATCACATACATAGAGGTGGCTCATTGTTTAAACTGTATTTTCATTGGTCACAATAAAATCTGTCCTGCCATTAAATGGGATAAATAGGCCAAGACCAAGCAAAACCATCACAAACTAATTTAATTATTGTAAATCAATAAATGCAATAAAGAAAAGCAAGTATTTTTTGCACGGTTCTGTCATGTGCAAACAGTTAAGAATTGTTGACAACACTCAAGGATATGCAGAATTTCTTGGAAGCAAAATTGAACAGATCAAGAGTGATTTGCAAAGCTTATATCAAACCACACGTGGTCAACCAAATATCAACCTCCCATATCTAATAAAGCAGACACTCTGGAATATGCTGAGCATTTCCCATACCCTGGAAGCCATCTCTCTCTAAAGGCTACTCTGATGAGAAGATTCAACATCAGATTAGATGTACCATATCACATAACTGACAATAAAGAACTCTGTAAGTCAACAAATATTTTAACAGACAGTTCAAATCCAGTGACGTTTCAATTATATGTCAATGATACACAAGCACAAGAGAAATTTCATCAGCCTCAGCTGTATCCTCAGAATTATCTGGGAGGACCATGGAATAAATGCCATTTTTTTCTTAAAAGCAGCTTCACAAACATTCAGCAAGCTCCTGAAATAAACACTAATGGAGCAGACAATGTGTCTGAATGGCTGATAAGTAGCTAAATGGCTAGCGTTCCAGGAGGAGACAAACAATACACTTCAGAAACACACTGAAGTTCTCTTTGAAGCACAAAAGCACTAACATTAATGACTGAGAGGAGCTTGCTAACAAATCATTTATCCATCCATCTGCATCATGCTTTGAGTCCAAATGCCTTCATTATGAGCTGGCGGAGGCAGAGAAAGGAAGAAAAGGAAGTAAATCCAGCACTCCAGATCCCACTATTTGTGGGATGTCCTGCCACAAATGCATAAATCTGTAAAAATAGAAATCAGCCTAGTAGACACATGTGGGGTGGTGATAGCCTAGTGGCAGTATCACAGGACTGTTAATCCAGAGACCGAGGTAAGTTCTGGGGACTTGGGTTCAAATCCCATGATGGTGGAACGTGAATTCAATAAAACTCTGGAATTAAGAGTCTATTGTTGACTGTGAACCATTGCTGATTGTTGGAAAAACCCATCTGAATCACTAAGGAAACCGCACTCCTTTCCTGGGCTGGCCTACATACTGACTCTTAACTGCCCCTCCGGGCAGATAGGAATGAGCAATAAATGTTAGCCTCGCCAGCAATACCCTCATCCGGTGAATGAATTATAAAAACATGAAGACCCATGGCAGAAATTCCACCTCCTAAGAGCAGACATCACTCTCAAATCAAGGGATAGTTCATACCAACAATTAGGTGTTAAGTAACTTCAAGATTCCTTAGTGATGATTCTTTGTTCTCCCCCTCTACTTTTCCTCTCATCTGAGGAAGAATGTTCTAGTTCTGGAGTAAATCCATTGAAGGTTTACCAGACCGATTCCTGGGATAGCAGAACTGACGTATGAAGATTGGATCATTAGGGGTGTGTGTGTGGGGGGGGGGGGGGGTGAAGTCTCATACAAAAGTCTAACGGGGCTAAACAGGGTCAAAGCAGGAAGGATGTTCCTAAGAGATGGAGACCAGAACAAGGGGTCACAGTCTAAAAATGCATGAAAGCCATTTTGGACTGAGATGAGAAGAAACTTCTTCACCAAGAGTGGTGAGTCTGAGGAACTCTCTGCCACAGCAAGCGGCTGAAGCCAAAACATTGAATCCTTTCAAGAAAAAAAACAGATGGCTAAAGAGATGTAAAGGTATGATGAGAAGATGTGAAGTTGGATGATCAGCTGTGATTACATTAAATGGTGGAGCAGACTCAAAAGGTTGAATGGCCTACTACTGCTCCTATTTTCTATGCTTCTATGCGCAAGCTAAGACGTGTAGCAAAGCAAATATTGGGAGGACAAACTTAATCTGGTGAAGCTGCATAGGGACTGAATGAATAAGTCAGATTTCCTACAGTCTAGTACATGATTCAAAAACTGGTTTAGGAAAGCACAGTTAATTCTTCATTTTAAATTCAACACAAAAGGAAAATTTCCAGGAAATAATGTAATCTGGAAAGCAAAAGAACAGACAGAAGAAGGCTTATGCTTTGTTGCTATTTATTATGTACTCTTTGTTTAACATTCAATGATAAACTCTTGAATATCTGACACAGCCCATACTGGTTCTCTTGTAATTTTCTAGAATTAACTGCTCTAAAAATTGTTAAATACTGAAGTCCAGATTTTGTCAAGAACCATCCTCAAAAGGTTTGCTTGATTTTATACAAAAATCAAAGGATCAGCCTTCTACACAACCCATTAAGAGCTACATATCCATTACTGGTCAGACAAACTGACAATCTGTGATAATTAGGGAACTGAGATTTCTCTGAAATTGCTTTCTTGGCTAATTTACTGGTTTTAAGTAAATGGGATAACAGCTCTGTTCAAACAGCAGAGGAAAGCAATTTCAGATAAATGCACAATTCATTTGAATTCATTATCTTATAGTGGAATTTCAAGATCAGAATTTGTAAAACACAAGTTGACAGATGGTCAGGTTTTAAATTTTCTTTTTATAGTTGATGTTACCATTTGTATTTCTACTGTAGATCAAAAGAAATCAAGTAAGGAACAGAATAGGTTGAAATTCATGAATTAGAGAAAGAAGTAGTTAAGAAAAAGTCATTATTTTATCTTATCAGTTTAAGAAAAAAATTATTTGTCTGCTTGTTATCAAACAAATACCTTGTTTATTACTGTGGAAAGATGATGGCCTAGTGATTTTATCGCTAGACTGTCAATCTAAAGACCAAGGGAACATCCTGGGGATCAGGTTCAAGTCCTGCCATGGCACATAGTGGAATTTCAATTCAATAAAAATCTGGGATTAAGATTTGTTGACCATTGTTGCTTATCGAAAAAACCCAGCTATTTCATTAATGTCTTTTAGGGAAGGAAACTGTCATTTTCACCTGGTCTGGACAACATGTGACTGCAGATGCACGGCAATGTGGTTGACTCTTAACTGCCCTCTGGGATGAGCAATAAATATTAACCTAGGCAGCAAATGCCCTCATACAATGAATTTTTAAAAAACTTTATTGGCATTTTTCATATTACCTGACGACAGTTTTCAATGTGACATCTGACACTTGCTGGTTCTTAAATGACACACGTGTAACACTTTTCAATGAGAGAAATATTTTAATTAACACCGAAGAATAAGCTAACAAATATGAAAGTGAAGGCAGAAAAAGACTGTCTAAACTGTCCCCTTTAATTGTAATCCATAATGCATCAGAATGTGGATTTACCTTCTAATGTCTGAGGAGAAAAATAACCTGGCTAAGTGCAAGACTTTGAATGAAAAAAATATTCTTTGACTCTTTAGGCGATTGTAATAGTTTTTGTGTTAGTTGACCTTCACCTCAAATGGCAATTAGTCTAACTCTGCTGAAGGAATCAACCTTCACAGCACAAGCCTGCAAATTGTTCCATGGGTTCAACATTATCTATGGAAAGAAAAATTGAAGTAAGGTTGCTAACACCACTTACAAATATAACCCTATCCTGCTGAAATAATATTCCACACAAAGACAATCAAATTCCTTAAGTATTTTAGAAACACTGATTGAACTGTTCAAATTTAGACAATAAGACAGGAGCAGAAATTTGACCATACAGCCCATTGAGTCTGCTCCACCATTCAGTCATGGTTGATAAATTTCTCAACCCAGTTCTCCTGTTTTCCTCCCTTTGATCCCTTAACAATCAAGAACCTATCTATCTTTGTCTTAAATATACTCAATGACCTGGCCTCCACAGTGTCTGTGGCAATGAATTCCAAAGATTCACCACTCTCTAGACAAAGAAGTTTCTCCTTATCTCCATTCTAAAGGGTCTTCTCTTTACTCTAAGATTGTGCCCCGAGGTCCTAGTCTCTCCTGCTAATGGAAACATCTTCCCAACATCCATGCTATCCAGGCCTTTCAGTATTCTGTAAGTTTCAATTAAATTCCCTTCTCTTCCTTCTAAACTCCATCGATTATAGACCCAGAGTCCTCAAATGTTCCTTTCATTCCTGGAATCATTCTCGTGAACCTCCTCTAGGCCCATTCCAGCAACAGTACATTCTTCCTGAAATATGTGGCCCATAATTGCTCACAATATTCTAAATGTGCTCTGACCAGAACCTTATAAAGCCTCAGAAGTACAACCTTGCTTTTATATTCTAGTCCTCTTGAAATAAATGCCAACATTGTTTTTGCCCTCATAACTACTGACTCAACCTGCAAGTTTACCTTCACAAGGAACTTTAAAATCTTACCAACGACCAAGCTCAGGCTAATTAGCCTGTAATTTCCCAGGTTTTGCCTCACTCCCTTCTTAAACAGGCAGATTACATTAGTGATTTTTCAGTCCTTTGTGACCATCCCTGACTCCAGTGATTCCTGAAAGGTCACCACTAACACTTCCACTTTCTCTTCAACTATCTCCTTCAGAACTCTGGAGTGTAGTCCATCTAATCCAGGTGATTTATCCATCTTCAGACCTTTCAGTTTTTCTAGCACCTTCTCCTTGGTAATGGCCACCATACTCACCTCTGAACACCCCATCCCCACTGCCCCAACCCACCAATTCTCTCGAATATTTGGGATGTTACTCGTGTCTTCCAATGTGAAGACTGACACAAGGTATTTGTTCAGTTCCTCTGCCATTTTTTTGTTCCCCATCACTACACCTCCAGCATCATTTTTCAGTGACCTAATGTCCACTTTTGCCGTTTATATACCTAAAGAAACTTTTGAAACCTTCCTTTATATTATTGGCTAGATTACCCTCATATTTCATCTTCTCCCTCCTTAATTCTTTTTTAGTTGGCCACTGGTGGTCTTTGTCAGCTTCCCACTGCTCTTCCCCACATTATATGCTTTCTCTTTTGCTTTTATGCTATCCCTGACTTCCCTTGTCAACCATGGGTATCTCATTCTCCCTTTCATAGCTTCTTTTCACGAGAGAGGAATTTTTGCTGTGGCTCCCTAATTACTCCCAGAAACTCCTGCTATTGCTGTTCTACTGTCTTTCCTGCTAGGGTCCTCTCCCAGTCAATTCTGGCCAGTTCCTCTCTTATACCTCTGTAGTTGCCTTTATTCAACCGTAATACTGTTACATCTGATTCCAGCTTCTCCCTTTCAAACTTCAGAGGAGCTTCTATCATAAAATGGTCACTACACTTTACTAAAGTATGTGAACCCAGTACCTTGAGCCTACCTTACTAACTGAGGCGTAGCAAATGGGGATTTATCATTTGCTTTTGAAGAGATCAAAACTAGACACAATATTTTCAATGAAGCCTAACAAAAGTTTTGCAAGAAGACAAAAAGGTATGATTTATTTTAATTGTTTGCCTTGTAAATGAAATCCAGAACTCTGCTTTAGCTACAATTTTAGCTGATTCTCAACCCATTGCAGCTCATTACCAATAATGCTGCAAATATCCGTTAACATATTTTAATTCCTTACCTAAGGAACAGCTCAAGGTGCTTTACCAAGACCTTCAAATTCCGGTCAGTAATTTGCATTTTTCCCAACAACTCTGGTAGCTTCACTGCAACAAAATAAAATAAATCACAGTTGAACTCAGTTTTGTTCTAAATGTAAGTTGTTAAGTCTGTATTAAAAAGTGGAGAAGTATTTTTTCCGACCATTTAAATCTGGTCATATGTGAATTTTTAACATTGATCATACACATTTTCACAGAAATACCTATAGTCACAAATTCAAAACTGTACACAATATAATGCAGTTTGGTCAATCATTGAAACATGTTAGGGATTGCTGTCCAAAGAGAAAGCAGTTAGTTTGATGCCATATTTTTGTTAACGATAGATACAACAAATGATGGTCAACTCCTAAAGATACATTCTAGCTTAACATTCAATACCAGTTAGATTAATTCAAATATTTCCAGGTAAATCATTGAACCAAACCGCAAAGTCAACTGCCTTTCGACTCATCATGCCTGTACCAACTCGTTGAAACAGCTATTCAATTAATTCTACTCCCTTGTTGTTTTCCTGTTAAAATGCAAAATATGGTAGAACTAGATTTTACCAGGGAGGTTTAGCTGCCATTTTTGGAAATTTTGTACATTAAGAATGAAATGCTCTCTGATATTCAGGTTTTGAACAGTTTTCCATTTAACAAAAATGATTTGATTTACATTTCGTTTCTATCATTTTCAAGGCACACTTCAGTGGAATTTTTCATGCCTGTTGAAAAGCTTTTAGAATGGCAGTCAGGACAAATGTAATTGGGCAGGGGGCAAAAATTCAGTTTCCTGATGTTGGATTAAAATGTTACAATTAAGTTCTCTGGATATTTCATGTCAGTCACCTTACCCATGTTTGCATTCAATTGCAAGTCATTAACACAAGTCACCCCAATCTGCTGGAAATATATTCATGGCATAATTTCACTCACCAAAAACAAAATACATGTGTTCACAAATCCACCATATGAATGAAGCGTCTACCTGACAGGGTAAAATTCTTCCTCCAAGTTTGAGTGAATACAAATGTCTTCCGTTAATTGGTACTTTAAAACATTCCTATTCAAAATGTTTACTGTGAGAGGTGAAGTCTCTCCACTTTTATCAGCCCAGGAGTCATTTGGGGCCTGGTCTGTTGGTGTTAAACACTTACAATGTTAGAAATGAAAACTGATCAGGTCAACTAGCCTGTCCATATGAGGCAGCCACACTAGCTGCTAACAGCAAACCTGACTGAAACAGGCAAGTAGGTCTGAACTCAAACAGGCTTCATTCAAAAGCTCATATTTTTGTAATTGTGTCCTTTCTTCTGAAAAAACTAGATTTGTAAGGTTAGTGAAATGATGGTGCATAAGCTGCTCGGTGTAGCTTATTTTGTGCTTTGAAGTGTGTACCCTGGCAGATATGAGAAATGTGGTGCCAAAGACACGACACAATTAGCTACAATGAAGTTACAGACATTGATTGCACATGAGGCAGGGAGATGCCTGGCACCTAACCTGATGTATGACAATTCTCTAAAGTGGGATTGCAATGCTCAGATCATTCGTACTCTTGCGGCACTGAAGCCAAGTACTTTTAAGCTGCCCAAAGCAACTGAATTCCTCAGTTACTTCTGTCAGGAATGTCTTTATTAGTCAGGATCGTGTCTTATTACCATCCATAGGGAAAATAACTTTTCTTCTCCTACATCAGCCTTCAGCACAGCCTGTAGGGTTGCATCACTAAAGTACAGTGCCTCCTTTTTTTTGCCTAATCTTTGATATTTCCAAGGGTCGGTGGGGGTGATGAGCAGAGGTTCAGTGATGCTCCTGAGTTACAGAAACTGAAGTGTTGTCTTCGTGCCTTTTAAACATGGCATCCAGATTTGGAACCCGGAAGATCACAGCAGGAGGCAGACCTCAGTGTCCACAAATTTTGGTATTTTATCCTTGTATGAATACATAATAAGCCAAGAATAACATAATTCCACGGGAAAACTTAAACTGCCACCGTGTGGAAGTAAATTCTGCCTTTTCAGTTTCATCCACTGAAAATAATAATGCATGATGACTTACCAAACAGTCGCAAAAGGTGGTGAGCTCCATAGATATAAGAGGGTGCAGGAGGCTGTTCAATCAGTGGATAATTATCTGGCATCATTTTCCAAGACAAAACCTGTTAGACCAACACAAAACTCAGTTTTCAAGTCATATGCAATGACTAAATTAATAGCTTAGGTAACAACTTTTCAACAGATTAAAATCAGTTCCAATTTACACCAAGACTCCTCAATGTGATAACATTTGAAAAGCATATTGGTATACTTCATACCTGTCTACTTGATCTTGTTCAAGATTTATTTTGCTAAATCTTAAACACCAAGACTCAATCTGTTAGCCAACTTTACAATTCCAATTTCATACTGTAAATGCAATGAACTGAAATATATTATGCTTAAAATAGCCAAGTTTATATCTGCTTGCATTGACAAGTCTAAACATTTTAGGCTGATACTACTAAGAAATATTCTCTATTCTCTACATTTCTCAAGTTCAAAACAAAAAAGTAGACTTCTAGGTAGAATTATTGGAAATTTTAAAGTGATAAAAGGACATCTAGCAGATTTCTTTAGATCTCTGAATTATTTACTGAACTTTTAGTTCAAGTATAATCTTCAAATCCAGACACTCCTAGCCACTATATTTAAATCACTGACATACATCTTGAAATAGTCCTTCAACTTGGTTTTCTCCCTTCCTATCAGTATTTAATTGAATTGGCTAATTTCCTCTTAATTCGATATAGTACACTCTCCACTAGTCTGGTACATGATGAAATGCTTTTCCAACCTACCTAATAACCTACACACATTGCATTTTCCCTAACATTATACTGGCTACTTCTTCAGTTATGTCACATGCCATCCAGTTGAGTATTTTTCATAATTTTCTCTTACTTTATATTTAGCAATGTCACCTTTAATTAAAGCATTGAATATTACATGCCTCCACCAGGTTTCAACAAAATTGCCCCACCCATCCACCTCCAGTATAAAATGCCTGAGATTTGCTTTTCTTAGCAGCTAGGATACTCTTCGTGCTTACTATTACAATCCTGGCAGCTATTGAGCTCTGCAGCTACCAGGAGTGAGGACACTGCCAATCAATCAGCTTAGCCACAGCTTCTGAGGGTAGGACTTCTTTCTGAGTAAGGGAGTGAAGTCTTGTAATTATATAAATTAGCCAACCATGGTTGTGGACAGACTTCAAATGGACAAATTGGCTTTCAGTCAACTTCTACCCAAAGATGTCAATCTTTTCCCTTTAAAATTTGTTAAGTAACAGACTATGAAAAACTTAGGTTCACTTTACTTCTTTTTGAGTATGACAATTGCGCTGTGGAGAAAGCAGAAATACGGCTTTGCATTAGAGAATCAGCCATAATTCTATTGAATGGCAGAGCTTTAGTCTCAAAGGGCCTTCTGGCCTATTCCTGTGTCTACATTAATCTCTAGTCCACTCTGAACAGATTGGGCAATAAAATTCCTTGTGTTTCTTAGAATTATAGAATCCCTACAGAGCGGAAGCAGTCCATTTGGTCCATTGAGTCCACACTGACCCTCCAAAGAGCATCTCATCCAGACCCACCCCCCTTACCCTATCCCTGTAACCCTGCATTACCCATGGCTAATCCATCTCGCCTGCACATCACTGGGCACTATGGGAATTTAACAAGGCCAAACCACCTTATCTCTACACCTTTGAACTGTGGGTTGAAACCAAAGTACCCATAGGAAACCTACGCAGACACGAGGAAAACATGCAAACTCCACACAACCACCCAGAGGGTGGATTCGAACACAGGTCCCTGGTGCTGTGAGGCAGCAGTGCTAACCACACAGCCACTATGCCCACTCTTGATATTGAATATTTCTGAAAAAACTACATTTGTCCAAGTTGTCTGTCTCTTTCATAAACAAGTGAACCATAACTGCAAAGTTTTTCAAACTACCCTCCATATTGTTACAGGACGTTTATTCTACAGAATTTTGAAAAAGGCAAACAAGGAAACTGTAATTTGACCCAAGGTTAATTTCACAATTCGAATACAAAACTCAATCAAAGCTGTCATCCTAAAAATGTGTTGATTCATCAAATAACCTCATTCTAAAGCTGCATGAATATAGTTTAAAATATTGTGACAAATTCAAATAAATAATTTGTTGCTATACAATTAGTCGTTTCAGCATGAGCTCTGTCATACTTATCCTATCTATCTATAGAAATACACATTATCCCATACTTAGTTTCATTTCACTATTAACTGAAATGCTTGCCACCTATAAATAAGTCCTTGCCTCATTCTGTTGCCACAACCTCATTCAGCTCTTTACACCTTCATGCATCCTCTGATTCTGCCCTCTTTTAGATGGCATATTTGTATCATTATTAACTGCAGAACTATAGATCATTTCAGCGCACAATCTGAAATGCTCTGGTTGAGCACCTCCACTTTTCTAAGCGCTCTTCTCTCTTAAGAATGGATTCCAATTTGTATAGTGGGCTACACCATCAATTGCTCTTCCAAGAATCTTCCTCTTCCTTGGAATGAGTGTGCTTGTAAAATGGTTGTCATCATTAACTGGCTATGTAATCCCAAATGAGTTCCGGCTAAATATAAAATAATACAACTGGAATGTTTCTCATTGGCTAGTAGAAGTGCAAAAAAGTGTTGACTTGTAACAATGGCAATTACTAAAGCATGGATTGCTTTTGTGGAAGGCAGAAACAGGTTCGCAATAATAACATACAAAATCAGAAAGAAGTACGACAAATGGTCTTTTTAAATAATATATACACATATCCAGAGCCAAGAAAAAAGAGATTAGGAACTCCTACCTCATTCAGTTCATTACTCCTCCTGCAGTCAAACACTGTAACCCCTTCTTTACTAGGTGTGAGGGTGACAGGAGAGGAAGAGCCACTGTGGACTGGTGTTTCTTTAAAATACATTTGAATGAAACAAAAATAAACTTTCATTTCATAAAGTTAGCAAAATGAAAAAAGGACAGGGCACAAGATGTTACCTCCAAGCAGAATTCTCCAGCAGGTTAGGCAGCATCCAAGGAACAGGAGAATCGACGTTTCGGGCATAAGCCCTTCTTCAGGGCTTATGAAACGTCGATTCTCCTGTTCCCTGGATGCTGCCTGACCTGCTGCGCTTTCCCAGCAACACATTTTCAGCTCTGATCTCCAGCATCTGCAGCCCTCACTTTCTCCTCTAGAATTCTCCAGCACACTAATATCTTAAAACAGTTTAAATGTGCAACTTATTTTCAGCATTCTTATGAGAAAAACTAGTACAATCATAAAATTCAACATTGAAGGAAGTCATAACAATTCCATGAAATGAAAACAGAGTTTGGCACATGTGGCCATCATAAAAGAGAAATACTGGTTATTTCCTGCAAGCGAAATTTCCCAGGGTCTTGGCTGAGTCCCTACTGTGCCTGATCTGTATTAATGACCAATATACAGAAACCCATTTCAATGCTGTCAAGTTCACAGAGGAAAATATTGACAGTACAAAACAATCAGCAACCTGCAAAAGAAGTCAGATAAAGTTTGCAATTGGCCAATTTAGTCGCAGGTGAAGTTCAATATAGTTAAGTTGAAGGTGTTACACGATTTGGGGAAATAGATCCACAAGGAGATCACTGAATGTGTGGGAATACCTAATCAGGAAACAAGAAAGGATATGGGGATCATGTGGAACAGCTATAAGCAAGTAAAATGTTATTTCTACTACTAGCCTCAAGACATCATGGTAAAGTTACATAGCGCTCTGATCAAACCTTCTTTACATGAGGCATCTTTCAGTGAAATTGACAAGTCAGTGCTTTGGGACTTTGACCAGTTGGAAATAAACAGACAAATCCACGTAGAGGATCACTAAAGGCATACAAGGAAGACATCCACGCTATCAGATTGGAAGCCAGTTCCAGAAGGTAGAAGAATAGATTTACAAACATCTGACTTACGAACACTCATCCTTATGAAGGTGGTTCCATACAGAGTGCAAATTTAAAAGATCCAACATATAAACATTTTCTGTACTTACGAACATCTACTTCATATTGCCCTGCATTGTGTTCTGACCTGCATATAAATTGACTTGCAAAGAGACCGTCAAGGACAGAATCTGTTCACAACCTAGTGACTGCCTGTAACCACGCCCAATCTCATATACTTGGCCAAATCTAACATCTTACCTTACTAAAACCATACACTTCAAAACCATTGATACCATTGGTTTAAATTGCAATATCCTACAATTAACCATGGCTATGTCACCAATTATCTTTAATAAAAAGGTGGCCTACGATCACCACAGCAAAAATATTCACAGGTGCAACCTGGAAAAGGATGTCTTTTCAATTAAGATCATCACAAACTTACAGTTAAAGTGTTAAATACCTACTTTTCTCCAAGTGTAAAAGCAGTCTGGGCATTTGGGCAGGTTCATAAAAGCGGCGCTTTGACTGTGGGGAGGCACTGCTTTCAGACAGCCTGTCACACCCTGATGCATGCCGTGCTGATCGCCTCAATGATTGAACAGATTCAGGATCAATTTTCCGTCTCTTTGGTGTTGCAGGATCTCCCGACAACGGCTGACTATCTGTGGATTGTGGTGTTGACGGGTTCAAAAGAGGAGGAGGACTTGGTGAATGTTCCTTTTGAGGTCTATTATTTAATAAGCAAAATAAGAATTTAATTAGATGCAATTTTTAAGTAAACAGAGAAAAAAACAGATGAAGTACCACACCATCAGACATATTGAGAACTGACACACATAAACACACAGCTATAATGCCAAAGTGAACAATGATCCTTGTTAGGAAAACCAAAATAATGTATACAGTGAACTATATTCTCTAAACAACTCTTACTTTTTACATTTATCAAAGCCTTTGTTATCACCTTTTACATATCTGATAACGTTTCTTTATTTTTCTCTTATAGCACCTTCACCTCCCAAACACTTCCCATATTTCATGACATTATAATCTTTCATTATCCTTTTCTTCCCATGCTTACAACATAAATTTCAGTCTAATTTTAATCTCAATTTATGAATGAAAACTTTTGTTGAAACTATCCCTTTTTGGCTTAAAGGAATATATGTAGTTTGTATTTTCTCCCTTTCATATTTTGGGATTCACTAACTTGGATCATTAATTATAGGCAAGGTGATTTAATTCTACCAGGACTCTTACTGTACATTGCATTTTATTTTTGCCCCAGCACCTTTATCCCAAACACTTCATTAACCTTTTATATTCTTTTTTTACACTGACCCTAACAAATATTCGGGTCACTATTTATCCAATTATTTCACTATTCTGACATCAGTTATGTATTCCACTTCATTTTCTAGAACTATCTCAAGCAATGCTTCTTTCCTTGTTGGACGATAAATGTACTGATCGGAAAGCAGTCTTGGATGTTGTATAAAAAGCTTTTCCCATTTTGACCCTTTAATTTGCATCAATCTTGAGATAGTTAATATCACACAAATCGACATCCTGATGATTTTATTTTTTTTCTAAACTGTCGAGAGATTTCCCCACCAGCAAATTTCTAATATCTTGCACAGTGTAGCAATGCCAACAATTGTGTAATTTTCTTTAGTCTGTCCATACAGTTTCTGACCTCACATCTTATTTTAAACACACTTACAGAATCCTTTAACTATTCTTCCACCTACCCAGCCCATGCTCCTCTCAATCTCTCATGAAAAGGCGGTAATCTTGCCTCCATTATTGCCATTTTGCAAAAATTTTCATTCCAAGTATTCCTGACAAAATAAATGCTGAAAAGATTAACAATTCAAGACTGTAAAACCGACTTCTACCAAATATGATTTTTGTAGCTAGTTCGGTTCTTGGAAAAATAAATATCTCTATTTTATCAAGATCATAAAATCTATTAAATTTTCTATTTTTGGAAGTTACTTACTCTAGCAAAGTACTAGTTGATTAAATAAAACTGGTGATAAATGTTCTATCTATCCAGTGCACTGATCCCTGTCAAAAATATTAAATCATCCCTTATTCACTTATGGGTAAACATTGATAGTGTTAACATTTGAGTTTGCAACTAAAAGATGTTTCCAGGCAGGACTTCAATACAAATGAAAATAATTCCCAACTCTGAAACGGAACATGAAATTTGCAAAACAAGCTGGTTTTATTTAATTAGCAGTAAATAATGCCTGCAAGCAGGTGTTAATCTTTGTTTGAAAGCTGCATATGTTAAGTATCATTGTACAGTATATTAATACAAAAGAATAAACTATTGCACACTCTTAAATTAAAAATGACTTTGTCAAAGCAGACTTTGGGCGGCACGGTGGCACAGTGGTTAGCACTGCTGCCTCACAGCGCCAGAGACCTGGGTTCAATTCCCACCTCAGGCGACTGACTGTGTGGAGTTTGCACGTTCTCCCCATGTCTGCGTGGGTTTCCTCCGGGTGCTCCGGTTTCCTCCCACAGTCCAAAGATGTGCAGGTCAGGTGAATTGGCCATGCTAAATTGCCCGTAGTGTTAGGTAAGTGGTAAATGTAGGGGTATGGGTGGGTTGCGCTTCGGCGGGTCAGTGTGGACTTGTTGGGCCGAAGGGCCTGTTTCCACACTGTAATGTAATGTAATGTAATGTAATCTAATCTAATCAATCATGGCCGAGTGTAGTACATACATCAGACCAATATACTTCAGTAGATTGATACTATCACCAAAAAGCAGTAAAAATGTTCAAACAGAACTAACAACATTGTGAGCACACCTTAGCTTTGAAATAAATCCCCAACTATAAACAACAGCTTCTGCTCACAAAAATATGTGCCATCTTACAGGAAAAAAATAACAAGTACATCACAGCAAAGGGTACTGAGAGCTGTATCTTCCTGTGCCATTTCTGCATTGCTGGTGAAAGTAATAATGGTGTTTGGAAAACAATACGTTAATAATGACATAACCAATGTGCAAATATTGTCAAGAATTGGAACCAAGATCAAAATAAATGTTTCATCAATAGCATGTAAGATCTCTTATCACCTATTTGGGAACAGGGAAAACACAAATATATACTTTGCTATAATATGCACATTTCCAATGAAATAATAACATTGAAGTGAAGTGGGAGTATATGAAATTCAAAAATACAGGACCATATAAATATTAACAGCTTGTTCCTTCTCAAAGAGTTGCTAGAAGTATTTGCAACAAGGGTAATCTTGGTTCATCCACATCAGATGATTTTGGATTCAAGCACATAGCACAGGATAGGCAAGCACTGAGAGAGTGCTACTTCGTCGGAGGTACCATCTTTTGAAAGAAATGTTCAAAAATTCAAGTGGACAGAAAGATTCCATGGCAGTAATTGAACGGTAGAACATTTTGTGTGTTCTGAAATAAAAATTCATTCCGCAAATGACACCACTTTACCAGTTTGACTGACCCTTTACTTCACTTGCTGCTTGTAGGACCTGTGTGTGAACTGGCTAACTGGTTATTGCATTAATCAACAAATGTGATTACATTTCCAATTCACGAGCTTTAAAGTGTTTTAGGACATTGAGAATGTGAACAGTCCTATAAAGATTGAAGTAATTCTTGCTGTTTTTGTTTCCCTGTAACGTGGGGAATTTTCCTTATAAAGTCACGGAATATAGTTCAAACAGAAGCTCCGTACTTTGATATGGGTACCAATGTAATTTATTTAAAATCCCCTTCACATCACCACAATAAAATGAGCTGTGATGATCTCATATCCTCAGGCAAAAGAGAACTTACCTAACATTTGACAGGGTTTCCTTGATTGGAACAAAGAACTTAGATGAAGTGACCTTCTTGAACTGAGCATGTTCATACTGGTAGAGCAAAATCATGGGTAGTGTAAAGTCAAATGTGATTCTTAAACCATCCACCATTTCTTTACAAAGTTCAACACTGCAGAATAGAAAATATTTCATTACTCAACAAGAGCCTTGTTTATTTATTTGGTCAGATGTTGCAGTAAATATAATAGTGAAACCATCAGTTCTGAAGTTATTAAGGAGTAAATAAAGCCAGCAACTTCAAATTCTACTCTTCTTCAAGCTTTGCTCCAAAAGGTATCTCAAAGCATTGAATAAATGGAAAAAAAGTAAAGTTGGGATATTTACATGATAGACAACAACTCAACATGCCAGAGAAAAAAATAAAACTTGTCTGTTAAAGTACATTAAAGCTTATTCATTAACAAAAACATTACTGACACTAAAAAATAATTTTTTACAAAGCCATTCAAATTTTAATTATGATTGTTGTAAGTAATTTTACCTGTTCAGATTGAATGTCACACAGTAACAATTCTTCAATTTGTTTGATTAATATTCCTAATCCCCTGCAGTTTTGGATTTCTAATTATTTCAGGTTCCAGTGCAAATGGCTAATGAAGTTCAATGTAAAATGAATGGCTAAATCTTTCATTGTTGCTGACCAGTATATTTTTCCATTTCCAAAACCCATTATGTAGACTTACTTTTTCTCAGGTGGAATGTAATGAGGATTCATTGGAATCTGTGAATTACTCTGATGATGACGACACCTTTCATTGGCTGAAAAGGCTGCATTAATTGCAAAATGTTTCACATAGGATTCCAAAATATTAATAATGTTCGTCTGACATGGAAGCTTCACCAACTGAAAAATAGATTATCCACAATTTTATACTAATCTGTAACTTTTAAAGTTATAAGCATTTGAAAATGAACATTAAGCATAATCCAAGTTAAAACCTGAAAGTGCCATAATTGTCCCAAAGTAATGACTTAAACAGGAATACTGTATACCAATCTAAATATCCAGATACTGGATCCAGCTGTTTAGTATTAAGTCAATGAAAATAAAAATTAAGAGATGTGTAATGGAAGGCCATTAGCTCCAATATTACACTATAACCCATTTATGTCACAGTTTTCAAGGTTGTTATTGTTACAACTGTAATGGTTATCACAACTGGTGGACTTTTTCTTTCAAAAGTGGCTTATAACAATTAGATTTTTGTATCTTGTAATAGTGACATTAATGGTTATGGTTAAATATAAGATAGTTTGTACAACAGAATAAGTAATATCATGTCTTCATAGAGAAACAGCTTTTTATTGATTGAGAGATGCTCGTCATGGAATGGGTGCTACTATACTTCAGCTCAACCAACTCAAAATGTAATGGATCATGAGGCACTTTGTGACGTCCGAGTGTGACAAGGTTTTTTTTTAAAGTCAGTTGTAAGTATGTACAAGATCTGCAGAAAGATAAAGCATTTGTACAGTGGTTGAACATGGTCTCCCATGGATGATATGCATGCTATGGGTGCATTTCTTACAATATGTTTATACAATAAACCATTAATACTGCCTTAACATAACCACGGTAAGGCAAGTGGAGTAAATTATAGTATACATCATCAAAACATACATAGTTACAATTGGCTATACTAAAACGTGTTCATTATGGAAAAGTCAACTTCCGAAACTTCACATTGCTTACCCTCAGAAGGTGCTTCTGGCAGACCTACACTTAAAATACATATCCTTTCAATATTGGCAAACATTTTTAACATCGATGCAAAAGATGAAAAAAAACTTTTAAAATGGTATGCTGTACAATAGGAAATATAGAGCTGAAAATGTGTTGCTGGAAAAGCGCAGCAGGTCAGGAAGCATCCAAGGAGCAGAAGAATCGACGTTTCGGGCATGAGCCCTTCTTCAGGCTCATTCTCCTGCTCCTTGGATGCTGCCTGACCTGCTGCACTTTTCCAGCAACACATTTTCAGCTCTGATCTCCAGCATCTGCAGTCCTCACTTTTTCCAATAGGAAATATACCTTTTTTCTTTTGTTGATGTAATAGCAATCATCCTCAAGTTTCTTTTTCAAAATGTCTGGAATTTCTATATTTATGGTTTTCTCTTCCATTTCCTTTTTAGAACAAGTCTCTTGATCATCCTTCTAGATTATGAAGAAAATTGGTTATATTGGATCAGTTAAACACACCACAATACCAACTCCAGCTGTTAGATTTTTTACATCTCCCTGGTGCTAAGATGCCTGCGGCAGTAAGAAGTGTTTACTTACAATGGCTAATGGTTATTTAGTTGCTATTGTTCACGCATGCATGTATATTTGTGTATTCACATTTTCTTTGAGGGGTGTGAGGGAAAGAGAAACGGAGAGGAAGGGGGCATGGTTACTTGGTGAGCCTGAGATCTTGCCACTCTCATCAATAACACATTTAACATTTTAGAAAATTATTTTTAGGCATGAAATCTGAATTTAAGGTTAATTACAAATACAAATTACAAAATGGCTAAACATAAAAGTACTTTGTATGGCTTTACGGTTGCTGGGCTTCATAAGACTCTTCTACACATCTCCTTTAAGTCAAGGAAACAAGAAACAGTTTGGAGAGGGAGATGAACCTCCGACAAGATCTCAGATGTATGATATGAGGTTTTTGCTGAGTTAATAATCAATATTTTTTCTGTAGTTTAGTGTACTATTGTGTACAAAATGGTATATACGTTAACCAGAGAAGCTTCCAAAAAAATGTGGTTTGACCCATATATCACTTAGTGCAAAATGAGTTTAAAATGTGAATTGCCAGCCTGGGTTGCCAGAAAAGTAATTTAAAAAAGAAAATCGATAAACCATATTAAATTATTGTGGCACGGTTTACTGAATGAATTGGTTGTCCAAAGATACTTTAATGACAATCAAAAAATAATTTTACAATGTTAAATGCATTGTTTTTTGCATCCAGTTCAGCAAATTCTTTCAATGTCACTTCACCATGGCATTCTTGTAAGGAGTTCACTCAGGTTTGATGCTTTCAAGGTCAAAATTATCCCTCCACAACAAATCATTTCTAACCATTAAACTGAATATTCCACATGTGAGCAATCTGCTAACACTTGATGCACTAATATGGTGTTCCAAGATGTGATAATGATACCATACCATGCCCAACACAGCAAGTAGATTTTTAGCCTTGTGCAGATACAGATGTAATTAGAGGTAATTTAAAGAGAAATGGGGAAAAAAATAGTAAGTCAATCTCATTCTCTTTAGAAAAAAAAAGCAAATAAATATCAAGGTGATCTAAATTAAGATTATTAAGATTGCTTAGAGAATTAAAAAAATGACAGGAAATAGAAGTTAAAACTTTGATAAAATTTTAAAAGAATAAGATTTCTCCAGCCAACGTAAAATAGAGTTGTATAGTATGTGACCAAGGAGAGTCACTGAAACAAATAAATGAGAACAGAACATGAACTGATCTTCTTGGAAAAGAAGATATAAGGTAATGAAAGAAATGCACTATATAGCAAAAAATGCAGGTAGATAGGTGTTGATTTCTTGTTTATAAAACCCCTAATGCTTTGTTGTATATTGTTCCTTTGCATTCTGTGTTCAAGATTCTTGATACCAAAGTTCAGATCAGCTCTGCATCAACATTAAGTTCTAAGAACTGCAGCACTTCAAGAAAGTAGCTTGTCACCACCTTCTCAACAACAATTAGGAATAGACAATAAACATTGACCTAGACAGTAACATCCATACTCACAAACAAATTAAAAAACAGACAGAGCTGTCTATATCCAAACAATTAGAATCAATATCATTCAAGTGAACGTCAATGTAGCATATCACCATCAGACATTCCAACTATAAATTACACCATTTTGGCCATTTACATATCATTGTTTTTCTTAACAGATCTATTTTATTTTGATTTATTCTTTAGATGTGTATATCACTGACAAGCTGGATTTACTACTAATTACTGTAATTATCATTGTACCTGCCCTGTCTTTCCCACATTTGTAATTATACTTTTGATCATCCAATCAAAAAAGCAGAATTTCATTCCCTAGGTTCCAAACTCTCCTGTGAGATAAAATGTGAGTCCCAAAGATACCAGTGACATGACCCAGACAGCAACTGGAGGAAGATATCCAATTAAGTGGTCACACCTAATTAAGGCTGGCACGCAAGCTCCCAAGAGTGGAGGATTATTTGGAGGTTGCTCAGCACTAATTGATCGACAACCGCCATGAAAGTAGACCTTGCTGAAATCGGAAGGTAAGCAAGAGGGCTCTTTCATTCTCAGTTGCCAGCCACAAATTAGGTAGAGAAGACAGCCAGGAGAGTTTGGGCTTTCAGAGGTCAGCAGGAAGCCCTGAACAGTATCCAGCACTGCAAAAGTAAATGTGATGGACTATTTTTCATAGCAGGGTATTCCAATTAGATTGGAGTTTTTGGCCTCCTGTACTCCTTTGAGAAGGTCCTTACAATTTGATACATGGATCCTGATCTATCAGGTGTTCTCAATTTTTGAACTGGCAGATGGCCAGTTTACAGGACTCAACATTTCTTTTAAAATTACTGGGGAGGAACACCTCATTGAAAGGCTGGTATGCCTTATGGTGCAGCATAACTGTAACTTCATCATCTCCAATTCCTCCACCTCACCAGAGCAAAAATTCAGCCCAATATCTCCTGAAGCAGCTCGCTGTCATAGTTCATTTTATCATATTCTTCTGAAGCACTCTGGGACATTTTATCATGATAAATTTATTGTTGTTCTGATAATACCGGCTCATTATTTAAGTGAAACCAGTGATGGTTGTATTTGGGCATCCTAATTGTAAATCTTTGGAAAAAATAAAGTCTACAAATTTTTATTGCGTGTTATTAGTTTCTGTGATTCAGAGGTTACTGGGGACTGTCAAAATAAAATTCAGAAACAAGTTCAATACGGATAACAAATATAGAAATGAGAGACACTAAAAAACCTACAACTGCATTGTAAGTAATAAATTTACAAATTTTAAGAAAACATACAGAAAATATTTTATCATTATGGCAATTTGTCTTCCTGCAGACAATCGTCACGGATGATCTTGCACACATTCACAGGGCATTTTATTGACACCAATGTTATTTGAGGATAGTATTACAAACATTAAAATATGCTTACTTTCAGGAAAAGAAATGTTTTATTTCTATTCCTTTTCTATTTTTTATTCAAATGTAAACTTCTAGTTTTGATGACAAATTATACACCTGAAAAGTTACCTCTACTTCTCACAAAATGTTCCCGATGCTGTTGCTTTAAAGCATATTTTGTTTTATTTACCATATCTATTATTTCTTCTGGTTCACTGTCATCTTCACACTCTAATGATTCGTCATCTGTGCCATCTATATCATTGTCATCATCGTCGTCATCATCGACCTCATCGTTAGAAGTAGCACTTAAAGCTTCAAAATGGAAGGAAAACATTTTTATTATATATCCGTCGAAAATGTCATTAGTTTACCAAAGATTTTAGAGAACACAACCATTGGCAGGGGTTAGGGGCAACAATACTTAAAATTATTAAATCTAATGAGGAAATTCTATATAGAGTATTAGGAACTTTCAGCTATGCTTTTAAGAGCTTTCTCCTCACTAAAAGGAAAACATTCTTTTCATTAGTCTCGCGAGTAATACGTTAGTTTTCCTCTGTCAAGGACTTGAGATTTTCCTGTGTTTTGACTCAAACTTCAATCTTGGGAGTATCTATTGCTTGAAAAAAAAACTCTTTCTGCTAATGATTGTAATCCATTCAGGCCTTTTGTACCATTACGTTTACAGCTTTACTAAATAATTTTTAAAAAGTAATGTAACTGCTCAAACAAATGAACTTTCCAGAGTAAACACTTAGAATTTAGTGATTCTTAAATCATGAGCAAAAATTCCATTCAGGAACTGAACAAATGTCATCAAAACAACCTCATCAATATGTTTTAAAGAATGTTGAATGCTTAGTACAGTATCAATTAAAACAAATCTTTTTAAACATAAAATACAAAGGTCATACACATTTGCCTTTATTTACACTGCTATTCCCCATTTCTGTAGAAATAATGGCCCTGTGATAATTGAAGGTTAAAATGGTAATCTTTTCATTCCCTTCAGCTGCCATAAATAAAATAATGTTGGCAGTGTAATATACTAAAGTATAAACACACACACAGTGCAGAACACCGCGCTATAAATTACAAATGTATAACGGAGATAATAAGAAACTTTAACATGCCAATGTAATAAGACCTCTATTCTGTTCATTCTTCTTGAATATGAAATAGATCACAAAACGTTAAAAATATGACAACTGATTTTTGATCATTTTGCTAAACATAAATACTTTACCAAGACAAAGGTGCAACATGTAATATTTGTGGATAAATGCTTTCTATATCTTGCTTCATTGTATCTATTTGAAAAAAATGTACATCCTGACACAGAAGCTACAGGCCATAAGTTGTATAAAAAATAATTGCAGGCTTTTCAAATCTTAGACCATGAACACATGCAACAGAAATGCACTTTAGCCAGCATTAACAAGGGCAAAGTGGCTCCTTCATCTCTCTGCAAACTCACTGGGAGGTGGAACCACCCTCAGAAGAACAGCTGTCTACTGATTGGATTGACCTGCAGCTCCATCGGCCCTGGAAGGCCAAGGACTCAGTAGCAGTTGTAATAGAGGGCTGCCAGAAACGAGATTAGAATAAATAAGAGGTTACGTGCACTGTCACTCTGTGCATTGTGTATTTGAAATCAGTTTTGGTGAGAAATGCAGATGACAGCATAAAATTACTAAAGGATATTGACAAGTGAATGGGCAATACTGTGGCAAATGGGAGCATAATATAAGCAAGTGTGTGATTATCCCTTTTCAAAAGGATAGATCAGGTTACTTTCTAGATGGAATAAAGTTAAATACAATGGATGTCCAAAGAGATTTGGGAGGATACATCTTTAAAGTGTCACAAACAAATGCAGAAAATAATCAAGAAAGCTCATGAAATGCTGGCATTTATATCTAGGAGGTTGCAGTACAAGAATGCAGAAATTGTACAAAACTCTGATTAGCCCCCACTTGGAATACTGCAAGCAGATCTGGGCACCACATCTTCGGAATGATATACTGGCATTGGAGGGAGTAAAACGTAGGTTTGCAAGAATGATTCCGGGACAGCAGGGATTATGTTATGAGAAGACTTTGTACAAATCAGGCCTGTTTTCTCTGGAATTCAGGAGGTTGTGGGGTGATCTAATCGGACTCAAGATATTAACAGGAAAAGACAAAGATAAACTATTTCCACTAGTTAGGGGTTCCATAACTAGGGGCAATAGTCTGGGAATTAGAACCGGCCTGATCATGAGAGATGTTTGAAAGCACTTCTACACAAAAAAGGGTATTAATGATTTAGAACTCTCTTACACAAATGACAGTGGATTGTTGTTGTTAATTGTAAATCTGAAATTGATAAATTTTTGTTACAAAGGTATTAGGGGATATTGACCAAAGACAGGTATATGGAGTGAGGCAAAAAGACAGCATGATCTCACTCAATGGTGGAACAAGATAAAGGGATGAATAGCCTACTCATTTGTTCCTGAGGCAAGACGGGCAAGTCCTTTGGTCTTTTTCTTTTCCTTTGTCTTCTTCAGTCTTAACAAGCTGAAAAGGAGCAACATCACTATAGAAACATCATTTTACTGAGGAAATCCTGGAAGCAGCATAAGCGGAACAGTAGCCATAGTTAAGTACAAAGTTAAAAATCACACAACACAGGTTATAGTCCAACAGGCTTATTTGGAAGCACTAACTTTTGGAGGGCTGTTCCTTCATCAAAATAAACCTGTTGGACTGTAACCTGGTGTTGTGATTTTTAAATTTGTACACCCCAGTTCAACACCGGCACCTCCAAATCTTAGTTAAGTAGGATAGTATAAACATCCAATGTCTAAGTACTTAAGTTTTTACTATCTAATCTTTAAAGTGAATTGGTTGCCAGGTTAAGTAGTGCTGAAAATAAATGTTTGGTAGTACAGAACTTAATCATTGTTGAAAGGAGATACGTTGAAACTTTTCATCTGAATTAAGAGGCAAGAAATAGATTTGACAAAAAAAACACACCAATTTATACAGCATAAGAATAGGGTGCTGACTGATCGGATCATAACTGGCATGGAGATGTACCAAGAACAATGAAACATCACCTTAATCCCCAGACCAAATAGGGACATTCTGAGATGAAGAAAAATTTGGCTGTCTCCATGACCTTTGTTTTTGCAAAAGATGCAAGACATGTACAAAATCCCTTTGCTTACATAAAACATTATCCTGAATATTTAAAGATGTTGCTTTGAGAATGTGAGTTATTTACTACTCTCCATATCGGAGGATTCAGACCGATAAATTGAGAGGAAAAGTGAACAAGAAAACATCACTGATAAAGACTGAAAATAGGTACAGAGGGCAGTTAAAGTAAAATGGAACCTAGAGATCTTCCCTATATAAATAGTACACAAGTAGTAGGAAGTGGGGTGGGTATTTTAGAGCCAAGGAAGGTGATGAATGCTTCAAGGGGCATGGCCAGTATAGAATACTTAGGTCATTTGTCCTGGGGTATATAGTGGATGAGGAAGCTGACAAAGTATCAACAGAAGGAGTGGTGATAAACAGTGATGGATAAGGTGAACACAGTGAGGTGAAAGGCTGGTTGTGCTTACACTGGATAAATAGCCTGGTCTGATCGCTTGTATTCCATGTTGCTTAAGGAAATAAGTGTAGAGATAATGGAATGAATTGTCATAATCTTCCAAATTTTACCTGGCTTTGTGGGGGTGTCAAAGACTTGGAGAATTACAAATGTCATATCCCAAATCAAGAAAAAAAAAAGTGTGAAGACATTGCTAATGACTACAAGCCAATCAGTTCAACATCAATGGTGGGTATTGTTTTACAAATAATTATCAGAGGAAAGAAATATCCACAAGCACTTGGAGAAATTTCAGCTAGGTAAGCACAATCAGCTCATTTCCTTAGAAGCCAAAGCTTTCATTACATGGAAAGAGGTCCTTCTGTCCATCCCGTCCATGCTGGTCCTGGTGCATTTATATATTTTAATGTCATTTTGCATCATCTGCAGACTTACATGCCTTGCTTTTTCCAGTACTTCTTAAATGTCTTGAAGGTTCCTGACTTGACCACCCTTTTAGGGAGTAAGTTCCAAATATCCACCACCCATTGGTGAAAAACATCGATTCAATTTCCATCTGAACCTCCTGCTCCTTACCATAAAACTGTGGCCTGGTTATTGAACCGTTTACTATGATTGAGGTGTGCACACCTCAATTATGTCACCCCAGGACTCTGCTGCTCTGACAAAACCAAATCTTAGCCTATCTGGTTTACCTTTATAGCTCCAGCCCAGTCAACGTCCTGGTGAATTTCCTCTCCATCATCTCTAGTGCAATCACTTTGTTCCAATAGTGCATTATCCTAACTGATAGGGAAGGCTGATGACGGAAAAAGACAATTGATATTGTCTTTACAGATTTTAAGAAAGCTTGGATAAAGTACCAGTCAAAGGGCAGATAAACAAATTGAGGTGCATGGAAGTGATGAGTGTCAGTTTGGATTTTAAAAAAAATGGCATAAGGATAAAACAGTGAGTTGTGGCAGATGATTATTTTTACCTAGATGGTAATAGACAGTAGTGTTCTCCAAGGGTCAGTGCCAAGAAAACAGCATCTTTTGTTGTTGTAAGTTACTCAGGTCTTGGAAATTTGGGGAAAATCTAGACATACAGCTACTAATGAAGATAATTTCAAACAACGACAAAAGGACTTAGACAGGTCACACCAGCAGATATAAATATTTTGCCACAGTTTCAAAGGATGAAGGATTAGGTTTGAGAAGCTGGGGTTACAATTGAGGGACAATTTCATAGAGAGATACAAAACTATGGCAGGTTTAGAGTAAACAAAAGTCTGAACTTCATTGCTCCTCAAAAGTGGAATCGCAGGCAGACAGGGTAGTGAAGAAAGCATTTGGTATGCTTGCCTTTATTGGTCAATGCAAAGCGTATAGGAGTTGGGAGGACATGTTGTGGCTTTACAGGACATTGATTAAGCCACTTTGGAATACTGTGTTCAATTCTGGTTTCCCTGCTATAGAAAGGATGTTGTGAAAAGTGAAAGGGTTCAGGAAAGATTCACAAAGATGTTACCAGAGTTGGAGGGTTTGAACTGTAGTGAGAGGCTGAATAGGTAGGGGTTATTTTCCCTGGAGCGTTGGAGGCTGGGGGGTGACCTATAAGAGGTTTATAAAATCATGAGGGGGACGGATAGGATGAATTTCCCCAGAGTAGCAGAGACCAAAATTAGAGGGTATAGGTTTAAGATGTGAGGGGAAAGATTAAAAGGGACCTAAGAGGCAACTTTTGCACACAGAAAGTTGTATATGTATGCAATGAGCTGCCAGAGGAAGTGATGGAGAGAGGTACAATTCCAACATTTAAAAAGGCATCGGGATAGTATATTAATAGGAAGGATTTAGAGGCACATGGGCCAAGCACTGGTAAATGGGACTACATTAATTTAGGATAGCTAGTCGACATGGATGCGTTGGACCGATGACTCTATGACCTGTTTCTATTCGCTGGTAATACAGGGACTATGGGTCAGAGACTTAAGGTTTTTGGGAAGAAATGCAAGGAATAATTAAAAGAACATATTTTCTACAGTTACTGAATGGAACTTGCTGTCTAAGAGGGTGGCAGAAGCAGAAATGATGAATGATTTCAAAAGACATTGGCTAGCCATTTATACAAGTAAATGTACAGACTTAGAGAGAGCACATGAATGGAGTTGCTTCAAGTTGGCTATCGATTTGATTTAATGAAAGGCCTCCTTCCATGCCATATGATTCTACAACTTAAAAAAAAACTCACAGTTTTCATCATTGTCTTCCTTTTCATCCGCAGGGAGACTTTTCAGCACTGAGTCAACACCAGGTAGCCGGCAACGACGCTTCTTTTTCCCTTTGTTTTTCCTAATCACATGAAAGTTAGTATTAAACCTAGCAATCTTTCATAGATTCATTTCATGACACAAGAACTTGAATAATTTCCAGAAGCAAAATTTAGTTAAACACTTTTCTAAATCTTACAAAAAAGACAAACAAAATATCCAAGTTTAAATTTTAAATAATGTCAATTAATCTGAAAACAATCACTTCAAAAATTTAAGGAGCATGGTAATAAGTTTATATCAGCATACATAAAATAGGATGCAGTTTCTGTAACCCTCAAACTGCATTTATTGCATTTAACATTTTGCAATCATATTTAATTACCAAGAGTCAGTTAAGGTTATTCAATACTTTTCAGCAGGACTATTTATTTCTAATCCAGCACAGTTTGACACCAATACAAACAAAGTCACATAAAAGAAGTGAACATTTATATATCTCTTGCTGGATATGGTCTTCAGCTGGATAAGTTGTAAGTGGTCCATGGTCCTTCTTTCACAGCACTGCAGATAGAAATCTATGAGGCAGCTTCAATCATTAGATCTTTGTGTACGTGATGTACTGAAGTTTCTGCGCGACACTGTACTGGCTGTAATTTCTGTACAAATTTTACTCATGCTTGGGACACAAATGTCAGCTCATTATCAATCACAGCATCCTTTGCATGAAGGCAACTCACACTGAATATCTTGGAATACTCCAGTTGTGGCTTTGCACTTTGACTCAAGTCAAGAGCACGTTTACTCACCTTATAAACCTGTTCTTATTGGGGCCTGATTCCATTTGTGCAATAGCTATGCCCTGGCAGCATATTGTATTCAGAAAGAAACATGAGAATTCATTTGATTCTCAAACTTCAATTCATCAATCCTTTAGGTTGAACTTCCGTAGAACTTCTTACTTGCCAGATTTCACATAAAAGGTTTTTGCATTTATCTGACCAAGCTGCCAAGTTTTTGTTTTAAACAAAGTTATTATTTTGCAAATATTTTGGGGTATGTAATGATGCTTACATCACGTAAATTATTCTTACATGCGAGCCACAGCTTTCTTGGCCAATTTACGCTGTAATCTGCGATTTTCATCTGTGTCACGAAGTACATGATCTTCTGCTGCCCATCTATCCCAGCTGGAGACAGGAGGATAAAGACAGGTAAAAATAAAAGGCAACAAAAAAAAAGAAAACTCAAATCAAAAATGAAGTTTACAAAACCGAAATAAAGCCATTAACCCATTCAAAAGCATAAATTTACTTTCCAAATGTGAAATTCTTACTAATCTGTCAGTGAAAGGGTTAAAAGTATATTTAAGGAAAAAGGACAGGCCTGCTAAAATCAAAATTTTAAAAACACCACAGCAATTCTTTGAAGAAATTAAACTAAATGCAACATGATATAGAAGTGCTTACTTACCACAATGTATTTACTAAACATGGGAAAATAGAATCCAAATATTCAGCAGGTATTAGGTTCAAAGTGAATCAGGTACTTGATATTTTATTTTGAAAAGTAACATCGGATCCATTCAAAATAGGATGAATGATTCAATAAATAATATTTAAATAGAATAAATCTTGGCCTTTGTTGCAACGTCTGCTATTCACAAAGAGAGAGTTGTGCAGCACTAGGTCTTTTCAATTTTACAATGTAATCATTAGACTTCAACTTGGTGCTACTGATTTTAAATTACTTTTGTAGAAGCTATTTGACTGTTGTGATATGTTCAGATGTAGAAGATCATAACAATGGTACAAATAAAAACCAATCAGTAACCATGTAAGTAGCCACTGTTTTAAAAAAAACGATAAACTGGACTTCGATTGTTTGCAGCTAATTCATTCCTACCATACTGAATTACTGACACAAATGCAAAGTTCCAAACACCAAGTCCATTAATTGTAAAAATGTAACTTGGAAGGAACATTATACAAGCCTAATCAATGAAATAGATGACTGAAGGAGTGAAATTTAATAGGAACAATAAGAACAATGTGGGCGGCACGGTGGCACAGTGGTTAGCACTGCTGCCTCACAGCGCCAGAGACCCAGGTTCAATTCCTGCCTCAGGTGACTGACTGTGGAGTTTGCACATTCTCCCGTGTCTGCGTGGGTTTCCTCCGGGTGCTCCGGTTTCCTCCCACAGTCCAAAAATGTGCAGATTAGGTGAATTGACCTTGCTAGATTGCCTGCTAGTGTTAGGTGCAGGGGTAAACGTAGGGGAATGGGTCTGGGTCGGTGCGCTTTGGCGGGTCGGTGTGGACTTGATGGGCCGAAGGGCCTGTTTCCACACTGTAAGTAATCTAAATCTAAACATACTGTACCAAATAACATAAATAAAATAATAAATTATTTGAAGGAATTAACCTACTACTTTGAAATTGTACATGGTTTAACAAAGTATTCTCCTTTTTCTTCACTGAAACACTCAACTAGAGCCATTAGGGGTTTAATGACAGCTCTGTTATCAATGCAAAAGACAAAGACTAGCAAAATCTTACATTGTTGTATCTCGCAGCAGCAATTCATAATGTTATCCAAATATCAAACATGAAAGCAACTAATCCAGAATTAGTGAAAAACATTCTCCAAAAAAATATAAACTGTAGGTTATTACTAATGTGTTAAAACAAAAATCTTCAATCCTAGAAGTATCCATTTCTTTATTGAGAAAAGACAGAAATTTAGGGACCTGATAATCTATACAAAGAGTAGATTCCAAAATTAATGTTTCTTAAAACAACTGGAAAACCAAATTTCATTCTTTTGCACTACAGTTCACATTTACCTATAAAATAAGGGTGGAATTGCCTCAAGCTAGAATAGGAGTGAATTTACAATTGAAAAGTAAATATATGATGCTGGTTGTATATCACATCTGACTGCTCACATTACAACACAGAATACACAGGTCTTTCTCTAACGTAGGTGATATGCATTTTTAAAGACTGTTTTGTAGATCAAACTCACAAAACAGTTCAGAGTTAAATAATGAAATAACGTCAACCAGAACTTCACATAATCAGATTTATTTGGGATAATTATCCTTGTTTGGCAGTATAACAAAGTTGTACATAAGAGTTGTACTAATATTTATTAGAATTGTATCAAAACAAACAGCAAAAACAAAATACTTTGTACTTTATAAAACTAAAACATCAGTTTTTAAATGAGGGGATTAGCAAAAACAACAGAGTTAAATAAGAACAGTGCTTGCCTATATACCTACAAGCATGAGCATTCACTAAGAGATCATACACTAAACAATGTGGAGATCAAAGGTGCAGACAGTAAAAATAGAAAATTATGATAATCAAATTACAGCTTCTGCATTTGTTTGAACTAATGTTTCAACCTCTCAACAAAGATTCTTTGAGGCTTTCAATAAAGTGAAACAAAAGTTGATAAATGTAAAATGGCTAAAATAAAAATCATTGGACTTTATCAGAAAACACACCACTTCAAATGGCATATTAAGCGAGGTGATCAACTGGCGGATGTCAAAAGTACCTCAAAGTGCTCATTAGTTGAGTTTGAAAATAGTGTTCAGATTATCTATACATTAAATGGTAATTGAATGTATATGTAGAATCAAAAATTATCTGTATGCATCCTTTCAATGATTTGCCTTTCTATAATTAAAATAATTAATCTATACTATTTGCATCATGGGTAAAGACTTGATGATCAGAGTCTGAGTTGCCCTTTGCTGTTTTGTTATCTCCAAATTCTGATCAGAAGAACCCATGATCAGACAGGGGAAGTGAAAAATACTTATAGTTGTATGTTGCACACACATGATATTTTTATTTTGGATAAAACAGGTGCAACATAAATTATGTATGAAACGTGGTTAAGATTTAACTTGCGTTATTTCAGATCAGATCATTCGAAAGTCAGATGAACAGTTGAAAGGGTGCAAAATCACAAGGATAATTCCACATTGTTGAGTCATGAGTAGAAAATTAAAAGAACTTTTATTCTCAGTAGCAAAGAACGACAAGGCAAGAATTGTGCATCAAGAAATATCCTCTTTCTGACGAACCAGATGCACTAGAAATAGAAGTTAAATGGGAATCAAGACAACATTTTTTTTAAAAGAAAATAGAATTAACAGACTAATTGTTAAATACACTGAATGAAGAATCTATCGAATCAGTCCAGCACAATAAACTGAATGGATTTGTCACTAGTGAAAAGTGCAAGAATAGAGGCTTGGTTTAAGGTATAAAGGGAGAACTTTATCAAGTACAAATCTAGAGTACATAATTTCGAATTATTCAGATTAGTTCAATAATCTTTTCACTTGCCTAGTCCTCTTATGCATAGTGTACAGATGCCTTCTTTCTTCAAGAGACAATCTGTCTTGACTAACACAAAAGGCTACTGCATCCTTCAATGTGCAAAGTGCACAACTGCAGAAGTGCTCAAGGAAACAATGCAATAATATAACTTTATCAATTTATAACTATATAAAGCATTAGAGTTGAGGTAATATAGATTTCTTGTCACAAACAGCACAGAAAAATAGCAATCTTGGAATTGGTAAATACCAGACAAACACAACCAGAAAGAAACAGAAACTGGTGAAGCTGTAATCAAAATCAACACATGGTAACTGATTTTGTTGAGTTGTGTGGTGGTGCATGCATTATTCTTGCCTTAAGCATCTGGAATTTAAAAGCAAACACAAGACTAGAAATCAACCAGCTCTTCTTCAGTAGAAATCTTGCATCTTCCAATATTGACGCAGAAATCAAATTACAATTATTTCAAATTTTCCAATTATTGTTTGAAAAAAATGACTCAGTGGTTTTAGTAGTATTTAAATGGTACTGAACTTCCATGTTGCTGTGATAAATCTCCCAATATAGTTTTATAAATTTCTTCTCTGCCCCAGTAAAATCATTTTATGCTTCTTTTTATATTTTCATATGGCATGACACAGAAAAGGACAATTCTGCACACCAAATCTGAAATTTTAGCTATAAGTGTTCTCGTCTAACATTATCCTCTGCTTGTTCCATATACTAATTATTTTATCAAACAACGAATCTCTTATAGAATAAGTTATAACATCTACTTACAAGCAGATAGAATTTACAGACTACACAGCTAAATACACTGAATGAAGAATCTATCCAATCAGTCCAACACAATAAACTGAATGGAGTTGTCACTAGTGAAAGAGTGCAAGAATGAGGCTTGGTTTAAAGTATAAAGACAATCACCTTCACCTTCTAATTATTCTCCAGGTGAAATTTCAGGCCCAGTGGCATCATTTTTGTTTCTCTCAATTAACACACTGAAAAATATGAGATTACATTTTTAAATCCAATCGGGTTTACCAAGTTGTTTCATTTCAAAGAATCCTGAAGTGTTCAATGATACTCTCCCATAGCTTCTACATTGAATTTCCAATATCTTTATTAATTTGCACTTCAACTGAATTAGTCTTCCTTCAAGTTTATGACTCTCCTGCCTTCCCTAAATCTCCCCTACCATTTAAACTCTTTCAATCATAATTTGTTGGTAACCATCTGACCGTGTCATGTACCTAAGCACTTGGCTTCCACTGTTGCAATCTCTGTCTGGACCATCTCCAACTTGCATCTTTCTCCATCCACTGGATATGATCCCCTTCCTATCTCAATTCCATCTATAATCAATACAAATGACTTCCAACCACAAACTTCTAACAGCCTGGCATTTGACCAGTAAAGCGCAGCAGGTCAGGCAGCATCCAGGGAACAGGAGAATCGACATTTCGGGCATAAGTCCTTCTTCAGGATTCCTGAAGAAGGGCTTATGCCCGAAACGTCGATTCTCCTGTTCCCTGGATGCTGCCTGACCTGCTGCGCTTTTCCAGCAACACAGTTTCAGCTCTGATCTCCAGCATCTGCAGACCTCACTTTCTCCATTTGACCAGTAAACCAAAGCTCTTCGGTTGATCACTCCCTTACCCTACCTTGGATATCTTTATTCCCAATAAAACCTTGACTCTCTCCCTTCAAATTCTGTCATTAGACCTCGGTATACCCTCAGCTTCAGAATCTCTAGTTCAAAGGACGAACATTGTGTTGGATATCTGCATATTTGTACACAACCAGTTTCGATTGATATAATATAGCCAAATAGCGATGGCAATGACTAACTGACCTCAATCCACTAACAAGGCATAACAGTATTTCAGAACGATTACGAAATCAAAAGTTCTGATTTTTTCCACTACCAACCATTTCCTCAATTTAACTCATGGACCGGAGCAGCTCATACATCAATTTATCAGTAAGATTGAGGTTATATATTTTGCCACCTTGCTGTTCACCACTTTTCACTTATCCAATAAGTGAAATCCGCCATAGCTCCAATGCTGTGTCCATACCTAGTCCCTCTCCCACCTCTTCTCACTCCATCTCCAAGCTCAATATACCCATGAAATGCAATCCATACTCCTTTCACTGCATTCCACTGAACATTTAAGCATCCAAATTCCTTCAAACTCCCCAATATTAATTGACATTTTAATTTCTTGCCTCGTTTAATACACTCCTCAAAAGCATTTTTTTATATGAAAGATAATAAATCTATGATTTTATGAAATTCTTATTAGAGTCCGAGAGTCAGTGTTGTACAGCACGGAAACAGAGACTTCAGTCCAACTTGCCCATGCCAACTAGATATTTTACATTAATCTAGTTCCATTTGCCAGCATTTGGTACATATCCCTCTAAACCCTTCCTATTCATATACCCATCCAGATGCCTTCTAAATGCTGTAATTGTACCAGTCTCCACCACGTCCTCTGGTAACTCATTCCACACACGCACCGCCCTCTGCATGAAAATGTTGCCCCTTCCGTCCCTTATAAATCCTTCCCCTCTCACCATAAACCTATGCCCTCTACTCCTGGACTGTCCCATCCTAGGTAAAAGATCTCGTCCATTTTCCCTATCCATGCTCCTCATGATTTTATAATAATTATAAAGGTCACTGCTCAGTCTCCAATACTCCAGGGAAAGCAGCCCCAGCCTATTCAGCTTCTCCCTACAGCTCAAACCCGCCAACCCTGGTAACATCTTTGTAAATCCTTTCCGAACCCTTTCAAGTTTCACATCATTCCAATAGCAGGGAGACCAGAATTGCACTCAATATTCCAAAAGTGACCTAACGAGCTTATTGAAAATTTTGAGATCCTCCAACTCCACAAAAATATTTGTTCCTACATTTTCCAAATTACCACTATACATAGGTGAAAGATTGGTGGAGTCATCTGAGTAACTACGTAAGCCATTGCTCCGAAATATGCAAACTTCTGTCCTTGATTGTAGTTTGATCTTTCCATTTAATTTAAACTTGCCAGATGTAATTAAGAATCTACTTAGATGTATATAGAGAATTAGTTTCTTAGAGATGTAAAGAATGATCTTACCTTCTGTTCCAACCATTAAAATGAATCAGATATTCTGGGATCTTTCGGCCTTTTTCATCTCTACTGACTTCTACATCAACAATCTGTAAGAGATGATTAAACATCCTAAAACAGTGCAATCAAAAGAAATGCCACACACTTATTTCTATTATGAACCATGTTTTTACATATAACATTTTTATCATTAGAAATTTAGTAACATCATGCAAGTATCTAGAAGAAAACAAAAGTCAAGGAACATTATTATCTGTTAATTTATTTTCGAATGAATGAAAAGAATTAGCTGTTTATTTTTACAAATAGTTAATGATAGTACAGAACTATAGTACTGCAGAAAAAAGACATTTTGTTGAATCTTTATGTCTTGCAGTCATCAAGATAGTCAGTCAGACCTACATACACTGCAAGCTATGTACGTTAATACAGTCTTGTTCTTTGCAGACAGACAGAAAATGCACATGCACTCTACCTGTTTCAATTTAACAAGGTAAGTGACAGTCATTTGCTGGTTCATTCTGCAGGGCAATGACTTGGTCAAAGTCAACATGATTGGTTTGAAATTTAAAACAGCGTGGCAGTAAACTATCAACCATTAGGAACTGGCACATTCTCCATGGCAATGCCTCTACCACTGGGACTTCACTCGCCAACCAATTAGCACTCTCCACTCATACAGTAAAAATATTGCTTTTTTCCTTTAAATTGTATCCATGCAAATTACTCTTGATGGCAAGACAAAATGTCTGGACAAAACCTCTTTTCTCAGCAAAACCTAACTACAATTTTGTTTGAAATAAATAGAACTAACGTTTTACAGCAAAGGCAACAGTCATCTAGCTTACCATGCCTATGTTGGTCCTGAAACAACAATCCAATGAATCTTTACTTTTTTTTCTCTGAATTTTCTACCCTATCTAAAAAATCTGATATCCAAATCCAAAATAAATGTAAAGGTAGTTAACACACTCATTGGAATTAGCTTTTCAGCAGAACAGTAAAGCAACTGACCCATCATCTAACCTTTTTGGTAATTACAGTGCCATCTGAACCACCATTAGGTAATTGAAAGCACCTATTCAAGTCAATTTAAAAAAGTAATGGCTTCTTTTCAATCCTGCGTTTGTACTTTAGGCACAACGCCCAAGAATCTAATGGGTTCCTATTCTGAACAATGAGCTTTTGCATACATATGGATACAGCATTAGATAAACCAAAATGTCACATTGTAGTTTGGAATAACACAAGGAGAAAGTATAAAAGGAGCTTTTTCATTTTATTTGGTTTCAAGATATAGGCTGGTAAGGCCATTTCTAGCTGACTCTGGAAAGGTACGGTTCATCATCTTCTTGATCTGCTGCAATCTTCACAGTGGTCCAAATCAGAAATACGGGATTAGTGGTGCTGGAAGAGCACAGCAGTTCAGGCAGCATCCGAGGACAGGCAAAATCCGAGGACAGGCAAAATCGACGTTTCGGGCAAAAGCCCTTCATCAGGAATAAAGGCAGAGAGCCTGAAGCATGGAGAGATAAGCTAGAGGAGGGTGGGGGTGGGGAGAGAGTAGCATAGAGTACAATAGGTCAGTGGGGGAGGAGATGAAGGTGATAGGTCAGGGAGGAGAGGGTGGAGTGGATAGGTGGAAAAGGAGCTGGGCAGGTCGGACAAGTCAAGGAGACAGTGTTGAGATAGAGGTTAGAAACTAGGATGAGGTGGGGGAAGGGGAAATGAGGAAGCTGTTGAAGTCCACATTGATGCCCTGGGTTTGAAGTGTTCCGAGGCGGAAGATGAGGCGTTCTTCTTCCATGCGTCTGGTGGTGAGGGAGCGGCGGTGGAGGAGGCCCAGCACCTCCATATCCTCGGCAGAGTGGGAGGGGGAATTGAAATGTTGGGCCACGGGGCGGTTTGGTTGATTGGTGCGGGTGTCTCGGAGATGTTCCCTGAAGCGCTCTGCTAGGAGGCGCCCAGTCTCCCCGATATAGAGGAGACCGCATCGGGAGCAACGGATATAATAAATGAAATTAGTGGATGTGCAGGTAAAACTTTGATGGATGTGGAAGGCTCTTTTAGGGCCTTGGATGGAAGGAGTCTTCCACATCCATCAAAGTTTTACCTGCACATCCACTAATATCATTTATTGTATCCGTTGCTCCCGATGCAGTCTCCTCTACATCGGGGAGACTGGGCGCCTCCTAGCAGAGCGCTTCAGGGAACATCTCCGAGACACCCGCACCAATCAACCAAACCGCCCCGTGGCCCAACATTTCAATTCCCCCTCCCACTCTGCCGAGGATATGGAGGTGCTGGGCCTCCTCCACCGCCGCTCCCTCACCACCAGACGCATGGAAGAAGAACGCCTCATCTTCCGCCTCGGAACACTTCAACCCCAGGGCATCAATGTGGACTTCAACAGCTTCCTCATTTCCCCTTCCTCCACCTCATCCTAGTTTCTAACCTCTAGCACAACACTGTCTCCTTGACTTGTCCGGACTTGTCCGACCTGCCTAGCTCCTTTTCCACCTATCCACTCCACCCTCTCCTCCCTGACCTATCACCTTCATCTCCTCCCCCACTGACCTATTGTACTCTATGCTACTCTCTCCCCACCCCCACCCTCCTCCAGCTTATCTCTCCATGCTTCAGGCTCTCTGCCTTTATTCCTGATGAAGGGCTTTTGCCCGAAACGTCGATTTTGCCTGTCCTCGGATGCTGCCTGAACTGCTGTGCTCTTCCAGCACCACTAATCCAGAATCTGGTTTCCAGCATCTGCAGTCATTGTTTTTACCTCAAATCAGAAATACTATGAGCCTGAGGAGAAACCACAACTGATACCCCTGTGATGCTGCTCTTGACCTTCATAGGGCAAGGATGTGTTCTTCAAACAAAGCTCAATGAATGGCTACAAGTACAACGCAGACACAGTGCATTGGTGGTCAGTTGGAGGTCTAGAGAAGAGGAAATGATCACTTCTTCCTTCTCATCAGTAGTAGAGCTCATCAAGTTGTATGACTGTATCACATCTCACTATAAAGTCTGATATGCTGGAATCCTCCTCTTTCAGGATGGACATCACAGAATGCTTGGTCTAATGTGGTCCAGAAAATCTACTTGACTCTCTGACAATAAGAGGAAGATGTAGTCTATACATAACAGCAATTATGTACAAGTTGGACTAGTATGATAGATCCCACCACCAATTTTTTTTAAATCTCCCTTGAAAGAGACTACTTATACTTTTGTTTAAATTATTATTCTTTCCACAGCTCCCCATGTCCTTTCCACAAGATCTATGACTTCACAAATTTAGGTATCACAGTTCTTCCAGAAAATGCTCTCTTCAGATTTGGAGAATTGGTAGATATCAGGGCTGAAAACTGTTGACTTTGATTCTGTTCCTTAACATCTTATGGTCTGAAAGTCCCTATGAACTGAAGGTACTTTTAATCTCTTGGATGTCTTTTGTGTAGGACAGCTGCCTTGTTCAATCAGGCAATTTCTTCTTGACTGTGTTCTGAATCTTTGGATGCTGGTTGTCCCTTCTTATTTGTTAGATGAGTTATACAGATCACATCTTCAATCTGTGTTAGCATACTTTCACTTTCCATCTACAGTGGTCACTCCAGAAGCCTGTAGATGTTTTATTTCAACTTGGTGATTAGGGTGAATGCTTTAGTCACTGATTTCCCTCAGTAAATGCACTAATGGTGAAACCACGATGTTCACTTTCTCAATCATATAATTTGTTTTTTGCTTGGCATGACATCTGTCACAGTTCAGCCTGGGACAACAATGAGATGAAATTCATTGCTTGAACTTGTCTTCCAAATTAACTCAGCAACGTCAAATAAGTTTGTCACTACCATTTCATCATCAAGCTGTGTCACACTTTGAATTATGTCAGTTAAAGACACATTCATGAGCTCAAGTGGGGAGTACTGCTCATTGCTTATCTGGTTGTTTACATTCAAATTTTGCAGGCTAAAATCTCTTCAGCATTCGTAGTAGTTAAAAATATATCCGCCAATTCAGTACTGTTACAGGTATCTACCTCACTTACTGTATGTAATAAATTTAAATACATAGGCAACATAGTTAATCTGAATGGTCTTCTGTTCGAGTTCGACCATAAGTCTAGGGAGCCCCATAAAATCTTTTACTGGTAGTCCTTTGACTGGTTGCTCCATGACCAGGTGTTCCTTAATTTATTGTTCCACGACTAACAGTTCTTTGAGTTGTTGTTTCTTGACATTAACTAGTTTGACTCCTTCCATCCTGCACTGGTTTATCTTCTTTCGTCCTTCAGAATTGAGTGGATTCTACTGATCTCCTCTGATAAGGCTGACCTTCTTGTATAATTAACCACTGTTGATTCCAGATTTCTGCTTCAGAAATATTTGAATATTTCAGAAATATTTGAATGGATTTCTCCAGATTTGAACCTTCACTTGAATGTAATCAATCTCTCTGACAAGGACTCATCAGCAATAGCTCTAATTCTGTCTTTCATGAATCCTGATATTAAACCATTAGTCCTATTGTTGCACTGATCTCTAGGGATCCTTAATGAAATTATCCATGGATTCACCTAACCACTGAACTGTTCTGTTAACTATTTGTTCTGAGGTTGAAGTAATTGTTAATGGTTTCAGTACTTCTTCAAAAGTATTGCTTTGGTGAGCTACAACATCATCAGCTGAATCCAAGTTGGATAAAGAGGTGTTCAACTTCTGATTTAGTACCTAATTTGGAAGCACATTTGTATCTCAATTATTTTTCCAATATGTCGACTCTCTGTTCAATTTACCCCATCTCTGTAATTATTTCCTTTTCTTGTCATTAGAGATTTTACTTTTGCAGAATAGCAATGATGCTACTGTGTATTTTGTACTGGACAGTCTTCCTGAGTTTCTGTAGTCAAAATGGAGGAATCCCCAATTCTGTGAATAAAATGGAGCATTTGTGCCTTTTCTACTGGCTTCTGCAGATGAATCTCACTAATCATGGCATTAATAAATGATTCCTATTCCCAAAGCAACTTTAATGAATGAATTCACTTCCTATTGACAGCCTTTTCCCAAGTGAGTCTTATCTATGTTTTGTGTGAATATCTCTTGTCATTATCACAGTTTTTGTAATGAATTTTCCACCTTTCCAACAGCACCAATAGTCTCCTAACATCTTTTTCTGTTAAAAATTGTCTGCTTAGGCTTCTGGGATACTCCCAGTTGTTCTAATTCTGGTACTATGATATACTAGTGATGATATAAGTGGCTGCAGTTCTTAATTTCCCTTATTGTAACATGACTTATAGTGCTCACTCATATTGAGTTGGCATTTGATATGAGCCATAAGCAGTCAACAGTAAAATGTAGCAAGACCTGGACACATCCAGGTTTCAGCTCAAGTGGCAAGTAACACAAATGCCATGTAGTGGCCATCTCCAACACGAGAGAATCTCTCCATTGCCCCTTGACATTCAATGGCATTATCAGCCCTAAAATACCTACTATCAACATCCTGGAGGCTATCAATGACCAGAACGGAATTGGACTATTGATAAAAGTACAAGAGCAGGGCAGAGGCTAGGAACCTCACAGCCAGTAACTTACCCCTTGACATCCAAAACCTGTCTACCATCTACATGGCACAAGTCTGGAATGTAATTGAATACTCTCCACTTGCCTGGGCGAGGGCAACTCAAACAACAGTCAAGATGTTTGACACCATCTAGGAGAAAACAGCCCACTTGATTGACACCATATCTAGAAACATTCACTCAATCGATTACAGGTATTCAATAGCTGTTGAAACATGTAGCACTGGAAAAGCACCGCAAGTCAGGCAGTATCCGAGGAGCAGGAGAGTCAACGTTTCGAGCATAGGCCCTTCATCAGGACACATTCCTTTAGTAATAAATGCCAAAATTCCAATTGCACTCCTTATTACCTGCTGAAGATTAGCTTTGTGCAAGTCTTGCATCAAAGCATTTTGATGTTTCTCCCCATTTAAGATATTAAATTGCCTTTTTGTTCTTGCAAACAAAATGGATAACATCATATGTATATATTTTAAAAACATGTACAAATTTTGGCTCATTCACTTAACCTATCTAAATCCATTTGTAAATTTCTTATTCCTTTGTTGCAACTCACTTTCTCACCTATTTTAATGTCATCTGCAAACGGCTATATTTTATTCCTGCATCCAGTCAATAATAGACCATAAATAGTTAAGGCCCAAAGACCAAACTGTGTGGCATTCATCAGTTACAGCTTGCCACCCAGAAAGAGACTTATTTCTCCTGAAACTTTGCTTTCTGTTGGTTAGCCAATCCTCAAATTAATATATTACCTCTAAACCCAGGTGATCTCAGACATCACCCCTCAGAGTGAGCTGACTTAAATTCACACTATCTTTTCCACCATAGCCCACCCCAATCCCTTAGATATCTCACCACAATTTTATTCCAATTCTTCTCCCCAAATTTCCAAGTACTTTCCATGACAAAATCTCACCCAATCTATCCCCTGCAATTATCTCTCCTCAGTTCAGGATTGAGCTCACCAACGCACCCAATATTTCACCGTAATACCTCTCCCCAACCCAGAGATCTCAGAGTTCCCAACTTAAATCCCAATCTCCACCCTCACCCGAAGATCTCAATTCCCCCACTCACACTGATATCTCAGTGCATTCCCCATGCTGAGATCTCAGCATCCCCTCAGCCCAGCCTGGGATTCTCATCATTCCCCACCCCAAGAGCTCAGCACACCCCACCCTGAGAATGCAGCCCTCCCCCAACCCTGGTTCTCAGCCCCTCCCAAGATCACAGTGCCCCAACCCCACACTACCCTGAATCACAGCCCACCCTGGGATCTCAGCCCCCCTCTTCGATCCCAAGATCTCTGCACCCCACCCTGAGATCTTTGCCCTCACCCACCCCTCCTCTGTGATCTCTACCCATGCCACCCATCTCCCCACCCTGGGATCACTGCCCCAACACCTCCCCACTCCTAGATCTCATCCCCACCCAACAAAGATCTCAGGACCCCCTCCACACCCCGAAATCTCAGCTCCCGCCAATTACCCCGAGCTTGCAACCCACCCAGGGATCTCAGTGCACCCTGCACGCCAAGAACTCAGCGCCCCCACCCAGAGATCTCTGCGCCCCACCCCAGCATCTCTGCTGTCACCACCCCATCCCGGGGTCGCTGACCACCCCCTACCAACCTCCTCACCCCAGGATTTCAGCCCCCTCCATCCCAAGAACTCAACACCCACTCGCAGAATACAGCCCTCCCCAAACTGGTTCTCAGCCCCTCCCCAACCTGAGATCTCAGCCCCCATCCCCCCATTACCCTGAATTGCAGCCCATCCCGGGGTCTCAGTTACAACTCCCCACCTAGAAATCTCTGCCCCCACCCTGGGATCTCTGCCCCACTACCTCCCCATCACTGGATCTCAGCCCCGCCCAACCAAGATCTCAGCTCCACCCCCACCAACTATCCTGAGATTGCAATTCATCCAGGGATTTCAGCTCACCCCACACCCAGAGAGCTCAGCCCCCCTCCCCCAAAATTCCCACCTCGGGATCTCTACCCCCCCTCTCCCCTACCAACCCCTCATCTCTGCCCCCCCACCCCAAAGTCCTCATCCCCGGCTCTATGCCCCCCTCCACCTTCCCAACCCCAATATCTCTGCCCCCACTCTGAGATCTCTGTCCCCTCTCCACCCCGAGATCTCTGCCCCGACTCTCTCCCCAATCCAGAGATCTCTGCCCCCACTCTCCTCCCAACCCCGAGATCACTGCCACCTTCCCACCCTGAGATCTCTACCCCCACTCTCTCCCTCCACCCCGAGGCCTCTGCCCCCACTCTCTCCCTCCACCCCGAGGCCTCTGCCCCCACTCTGTCCCCCCACCCCGACATCTTTGCCCCCAGCCCCTCCCCCCACCTCGAGATCTCTGCCCCCACCCTCTCCCCCCACCCTGAGATCTCTGCCCCCACCCCGAGATCTTTGCCCCCACTCTCCCCCACCCTGAGATCTCTGCCCCCACCCTGAGATCTCTGCCCCCACCCCAAGATCTCTGCCCCCACTCTCTCCCCCACCCCAAGATCTCTGCCCCCACCCCGAGATCTCTGCCCCCACTCTCTCCCCCACCCCGAGATCTCTGCCCCCACCCCAAGATCTCTGCCCCCACTCTCTCCCCCACCCCAAGATCTCTGCCCCCACCCGAGATCTCTGCCCCCCCCAACCTCCCCCACCCCGAGATCTCTGCCCCCAACTTTCTCCCCCCACCCCGAGATCACTGCCCCATCCGCTTTCATAGATCTCTACCCCTTTTCTCACCTCAAAATCTTTGCCTCCGCTCTCTCCCTCCCACCCTGATATCTGTTCCCTCCCCACCCTGAGATCTGTCCCCTCCCCACCCTGATATCTCTCCTCTCCCCACCCTGATATCTCTGGCCCCGCTCTCTCTCACCACCCCGGGATCTCTAACAGAATATACCTTCCCCGCCGATCTCTTTCCCAATCCATTCCCCCACAGTGACCCCTCCCATACCCCTCAGTGATCCTTGGAGGGTGGGGATGGGGTGGGTGAGGAGGCGGATCCTGCAACCGCTGAAACAATGCAGAGGGGGAGGCCGCGGTGCCGCTACCTTGGCATCGTATAAAACCTTGGCCTTTGTGGGGTCCGGCTCGAAGCAGAGAACTCGTTCTCCTTTACGAAATTTAAATTTCATTCCCCGAGTGTTCATTTGGTCATGATGGAACGGGAGGAGGAAAAGGGGTGGGAAAGGGAGGAGGGGTGGGGACGGGGCAATGGAGACCGTTAACCCTTTCACCACGACAATGGGCCGCCGCTCATCGTTTCAGCTCGGGAGTCGGAGACAGGCACCTATCAGGACAGCTAGTGAGTGCATAGGCCCCCTCTCCCCCTCCCCCTAGTCCCGGTCTGACAGGCAGTATCCTGGACAGCCTGGCTCCTTGCTGGGGGGCCCTCGCACGGCCGTTAGTCCCCGGCTGCATTTAAACTGAAGCTGTGTCGGTGCGCGTGCATCAACCTGCTTCTCGGTACGGCAGTTAAAAGAGAGATAAGCGGTAGTATCATTTGCTTTCCTTTCAGACTTAGAAATATAGACAGGTAATAGTGACTTTATATCTATGTGTTTTGAGGATAACAATCTTTTGAGGCCCGTTTCCCGGGATTTGCAGTCGGCTGACTCCTTAGTGCAGGCCGCTGTATGATACTGTGGGAACAAATTACTGCAGATGCTGTAAAACTGGAGGAGCGCCGCCTCGTCTTCAAACCAGGCACTTTAAAACCTTCTGGGCTCAGTACTGAGTTTAATGCCTTCAAATTGTGATCCTATTCCACCCCTGACTTTTAGCTTGTCACGTTCTCTGTCACCCTCTCCCTCTTTTCCCCCCACCCCCAGTTGGACTGTCTCTTCTTCCCAGGATGGTAGTTAGACACACCATTTCATAGAATCACACAGCAGGGAAACAGACCATTAGTTTTCAACAAAATAAAAGGGGGGGGGGGGGCAGCATGGTGGCACAGTGGTCAGCACTGCTGCCTCACAACATCAGGATGCCATGTTTGATTCCAGCCATGGGTGGCTGTCTTTGTGGATGTCAGGTGAATTGGCCATGCAAAGTTTTAGGTGTGTTATTCAGAGGGAAATGGGACTGGGTGGGTTACCCTCTTTGGAGGGTAGGTATGGGCTTGTCCCTACACTGTAGGGAATCTAATCTAATCTAATCTAATCTAACATACAGAACAATAGCAGTGGCTGGATTCACTACTGAGGCAGCTCATTGGTTAGCACTGCTGCCTTGCAGCACCAGGGACCCAGGCTCAATCCCAGCCTCGGGCGACTGCAAACTCCTCACAGACATTCTCCCAGTGTCTGCGTGGGTTTCCTCCAGGTGCTCCGGTTTCCTCCCTCAGGCCAAAGATGTGTGGGTCAGGTGAATTGACTGTGCTAAATTGCCCATAGTGTTAGATGCGTTAGTAAGGAGTAGGTGAGTGGGTCTGTGTGGGTTACTCTTACTTCAGAGGGTCGGTGTGGACTTGTTGGGCCAAAGGGCCTGTTTCCGCACTGTAGGGATTCTAATCTATTCTAATCAGACCCCTCGGTCCAACCTGTGCATGCCAACCAGGCTCCCCAAAATAAACTGTTCCACTTGCCTTCATTTGGCCCACGTCCCTCAAAATGTTTTCTGTTTGTGTACCTGTCCAATATCTTTTAAAAGTTGTGACTGTACCTGCATCTGCCACTTCCTCTGACGTGTTTGTTCCACATATGGACTGTTCTGCCATTGAAAACAACCAAATGCTGGAGATCACAGTGGGTCAGGTAGCATCCATGGAGAGACAGAAAGCTAACATTTTGAGTCTAGGTAACTCTGTCATCATGACTCAAAACAGTAATGTGAGAAACAAAGCTCACTCACTTCAATAATTTCAGTCCGAGACAAGATCTGAATCAGTCGTGTCATTTATTTTACTCTTGCACGAGGGTGTGGTGTCCACTGTCCACAAGGCAGGGACACACGCACTGAATTCAACTAGTACACAACATTTATATAATTTGGTTCTTATTCTCTCCTCCCATTGTCCTTCCTCTGTTTACATCTCCCACCTCTCTAAGACGGCACCCATTACTCTTGTTCATCTTTTGCCTTATCCGGCCTTGTCTGTGACAAAATGCTTATTTCTGGCCTCACAAGGCCGTTTGACCACATCCAGCTGTGGGCCATTAGGTATATCCTCCCTTACTTGTTATGACCTTATGACCTCATGATTTCTTGATTGTGGTTTGTTCTTGTTTTTGCAGAAGCGGGAAGCAGATGCTTATAACTACTGTTGGTACAGGCGTATCTAGCTTAACCCCCTCCCCTCTCAGTACCTTATCTATTTGTCTGTAACATCTATCATTCTTTGCAGGCACATTTCAGCTAATACAAAAAAAACTGTATTTCCTTCACATAGTTTCCATTCTTGTTGACTCAGCTCTTGGCTGAAACAATTATACACTGGTGTGAGTTCATTTACCTTGCATAAGTAAATATGATTGCAGAAGTAAAGCTACTTTACCTATATCCCACAATTTCCCCTTTTTTCTTTAATTATCATTTGTTACCTTCTGCATTTTTCTGATGTCACTTCCAAATTGACAAGCATCTTACCCAAAATTTCATTTATTTTGGAAATCTCCCTGAGGTCACTTATTCCTTCATTGTTTAACAGGTCGAGCCCTTCTCTTCGAATGCTCTTTAGGGGCATTTGTTTCATTTAAGGTCGTCACAATCAGTCTCTGGGTTAGCCCTTGTATACAGGATATGATACAACAGCCAATGGCTACCAATACCCCTGCTACTACTCTCGGAAGTAAGGATGGAAACCACCACCCACTTCAATTTTCCAAAGCATTACGAGGGGGCATAGCTTTAAATTAAGGGGTGGTAGGTATAGGACAGATGTTAGGGGTAGATTCTTTACTCAGCGAGTCGTGAGTTCATGGAATGCCCTGCCAGTAGCAGTGGTGGACTTTCCCTCTTTATGGGCATTTCAACAGGCATTGGATAGGCATATGGAGGATAGTGGGCTAGTGTAGGTTAGGTGGGCTTGGATCGGCGCAACATTGAGGGCCAAAGGGCCTGTACTGCGCTGTATTTTTCAATGTTCTATGATTCAAGCCATCCTGTGAGAGATGTGTCTACTCCTGACTTCTCAGCCAGTTCCTCTGCTAAGGTAGTCAATCCTCTTAAGGCCCAAGTAATTGAACCATCAGGCACAGTGCTATTAGGAATAAAGGTACAACAGCTTCTTCCTAACATCACGCACGCGCGCACACACACACACCCTTTTTCCGCTAGAATTATATCAAGGGCCATTGTTTTCCCATGCCCTCCTACTTGTCGCAGCAAGTTGTTCTGATATTTCTTTAACCACACATCTCTTGTATAATTTATAAATCACTGTTGATTATAGAAAATGGAATTTATCCAATCTACATTTTTATTAATTGTTACCCACCAGAAGAGAACTGACTCAAAACCTGCTGCAATCTGGTTGCGAACCTTGAACTCATCAGGTACCCCTCCTAGGGACTCGTATAGAGTCTAGATAAATCCTGCTATCGAAAGAGGTGTCTAACAGTGATCTCTTACTCCTTCCATTTTTCTCTACTATCTTTTCCGTCTCAAATGCCAGGGTAACTGGAATTGCCAATTGTACAATTGCACATATCCCTATCCAATCTAGAGATAGGGTGGGTCTCAATATTTTGCCTCCACACTACCACCACAGATCCGCTCGGGGAACCTTTAGTGCTGAGTAGTTCCCTCTCTTGTCCGTTTCGGTGACATTCTCAATCTCTGTACACAATTTCAGCTCCCCCAAATCTCTAGACCGATTTGTACCTCGTCTATGCACACACGACGTGTGATTTCCAACTGCGGCTGAAAACGTGGGGGGGGGGCTTTTAAGTCTTTCTTCTCCAAGGGAGGGAACATCAGAGATAGGGAGGCACAGTTCCTATCATTCCATGCAGCCTCATCCTGGTACAGGACTATCATACATTTCATGCCCTTGCTGTCTCGCGCGGAAAGGGAACCACCTGGGCCATTGGCCTACCTGAGGCACATGCATAGCAATTGCTCTTATTCAGACTTTTTACAGTATACTTTACCCATTCAACCCAGGTATTTGCATCCCCATATCCAGTTTCTATTTCAATGGTCTGTTTTAAGTCCTTTACCTCTATAATTTTTACTACTTTAAGGGGTGAAAGGTTGTACATTATTATCCAGTAGTTCTACCCGTTTTCCCCGTCCTACACTAATTCAGAAACAACAGCCTGAGAAATCATTCCCGTTTGCTTTCGTTTCTATCCCAAATGTTTCATTTAATTGTATCTCATAGGTACCCCCCTCCAGAATTGCTTCGTACCATGTGATTTTCTTTATCGTTAAGTATATTGGGTTACACTTTTTATCAGGACAATCGAGAGCTGGTCGGAAGAGGGCGTGGTGTACTGTGACGAGACCATTATACCAAATGCAATCTCCATAGGACTTAAGATGTATCTCTGAGCTGCGGTACTGTCTCTGATTGTCTACATCCCCACAATTTACTAAGCAGCATGCATCAGCGTCTATTACTTGTGGATTATCAGACTCAGGAACCGTTAATAACACGTACGAAAATGATATTTGACAAAATCCCGATACTAAGAGGGCTAGCATCATAACTCTAAACATCCCCAGCATTCTAAAAAAACATGCTGAAGCACAAAAAGACTTAATATACAATCCTACAGAAATAATCCCATGCTCACGTCGCCACTGTATAATCAGTTACTCAAAGTCTCTTTAGCCTGAGTTTCAGCGGCTCTTGCATTGATTCGGCTGTCCAGACTTCTTCCTCAACTGGAGATTCCACTGGCCCTTTGATCCGAGTGCAGTGAGTCCAGCCTTTCTCCGCCGTCCTTATTGCCGTTCCGGTAGTCAAAAGAGCCTGGTACAGCCCTTCCCAGTCCGGCTGCAATTTAGTCTCTGTCCATGGTTTTACTAAGACTCAATCTCCCGGTCGAATCGGATGAACAGCGGGGCAGAGTATGTGCCTATAAACCCTGTTTCCTGAGGAAAGACAAAGAGGAGGACAAGCCCAGAATATACTTCTTTAAGAACAAATCTTTAGTTTCTGGGATTGGCAGTGGCCAGAGATAGGAACTTCCTGAGGACCTGGGACAGTAGGTATTAGGAAATAAACCACCGCTTCCTGTGGATTCAGCTGCTGCTTTCGTTACCACATCAGCCAGTAATGTAGCTTTTCATTCTTTAATTAACAATGAATTAATGCAGTCATGTTTTAAATTAACCATGAATCAATATGACAGGTCACTGAGACTGCGTGAAGGGATCCTGCCAATTAATATTGATTCAGGCTAGCACAATCGATTAATTATAAATATTAATTATATATTATATAAAGATCATTATCTGTATTTCAGGGTGGAAATGCAACAAATGACCAAAACATTTTTAAAACTGTAATTGCGCAGTTCTGTTGGTTTACCAGTCACTTGTGCTTTCTCATTTTGTTTCTGTAATTGTTTTGCTGGAGCACATTCATTTTTAAGAACCTCAACAGATTTCATAGCACCATTTGCAGTTAATTCAGTCCCAATTTGGTGGCAGTATTTTGTCATGTGCGCAAAACTGATTCTTCGTGCCTCTCATCACAAAACTGTCACCATAATCCAATTAACTCTTTCGTTCCCTCTGCCTTGGGCTTAAATTTTAAGGATGACCTTGCTGCTCCTGTATCGACTAGGAAAACTACGTCCTCTTTATAAAGTCCCACCTTTAAATTTATCAAGGGTTCCTGGTGGGTCCCCAAGGGCAGGAACTCCTGACACCTCTATTTTTCATCAAGGTTCATAAACTGTACTGTCTTTACTTCCTTTTTCAAATCTGGACACTCTCTCTTAAAGTGACCCGTCCTTTCACAGTAATAACATCCCGCCTGTGGGGATTTCCACTTCGATCCTTGTTCCTGTCCACCAGACCCCTTACCATCTCCTCCCCGACCATTCCGGTTTCTTTCTCCTTTTAATTTTGTCCTTTTCTTTATTATCTCATCAATCATGGCTATCATTATTTTTGCCTTTTGTTTCTACTTCTCATGTTACGTTGCCAGATCAATTGCTGACCCTATTTAACCAACTGAACAGCCTTAGGGCCACCTAATGGCCGTTCTTCATCACCCAATGTTTTATTTAGACCTTGAGAATTTTTTTAAAGAAATATTGCAATATTCTTTGCTCCCCATAACTTCAAGTACTAATTCATCAATTTAAGCTTGACTAACTTTAAAGCCTGCTCCTAACTTGTAAATATATTTATATATTATACATTCATTTATTCAGTATTCAATATTTAAAATGTAAAATGCATACAGTTCCCAACTTTGAAATCCACTATAATTACCCAGTTTTAGTCCCTTAATTTAAATTTAAAATTAGTTTTCTTAAGTAGTCCTGACCAATCATTGCTCAATTACAATGCTATAGGTCGTGAAATAATCAGAGCTGCCTTAAAAGGATTTGTCTATTCAAGTTTAAAAAAAAACTTCTAATGCATGAACAATGGCCGAATCCAATGTCACAGATATTAACCATAGGATTTTGTTTTTACTACAATCTAATGTTGAACTGAAACTTCAACTGTCCTCCATAAATCGCTTTTATGAAAGGATAAAAGAGATTAATTAGAAACTGACAGTAAGGCAGTCATGACCTGTAAAAAGAACAGGAGTTAACATTTTATTTTCATAATCACTATAGAATCCTTAACCTTAAAAGAAATCATGTTATGTTTCCATAATAAAAATCAGATTCAAAACAGTCCTGGAACTCAAGCTCCAGGGAATAAAGCGCAAACATTCAATCACCAACAAACAAATGTGCATTCAAACCAAATCACAAAGGGTTAAATGTTCTACCAGCTGTACAGCTATTTTCGTTCCCTCTCTCTCTCTCTCACACCATATCTCACAGATACTTCCTGAGCTTCCCGCAACAACACCTCTGGGTGCTCCTTGCTTCAGCCCTCTATCTTTTGAATATTTTTCTGGATGTCTGGCCATGATTTAGTTACAAAGTGTACCCTCAGTAGCCCTTCAGCCACTAGCCCTTCCGACTTGAAGCATAATCTGATTCTTCCTGACTATAAGGCTGTGTTTCATTGATATATAAATTCAAATATTTACAAACCCAATCTTTGTCCGACCCGTACTTTGGCCAGAAGACGGCGGGACGAAGAATCAATTCCTTAGTCCATACAAAGCAACAATATTTAATCATCTTTTTCCCTTGTACAAGTATTATTTTTCCAATTCTACACATCCTGTTCAACGGACTTTCTGGAGGTATGTTGTAAAGGACCCCGTCTCCATTTCCATTGCCTTTTTCTTCTTTTGTTCTCCCAGAGGCTTTTTCCTTACACACGGCACAGCCCATATTTAGTTCCTTCGTTAGTCCCTTATTAACTACTAAAACTCAATCCCAGCCACCAAGGCAGTACTTAAAAGCCAATTTTCTTACCCTGGTCTGTGCACAGAGTTGCCTGGCCCCTTTTTGCCGTATTTCCTATCAACCTCCTTTCACTGTCTGATTCAGATGTCTCTCTTGTGGGATTCGTACCAGTCGCCCAAGGGAGCGGACCAAACCGGGACACGAGACCGCTCCTCAATCGGGAACGGGATGCGTCTTCCCAGTGTCCAGGGCCAGCCACTCCCCCAGGCGATAGAAGAACATCCCGGACGGCCCCCAATTGTGAGAAACAACGCTCACTCACTTCAATAATTTAAGTCCGAGACAAGATCTGAATCAGTAGTGTCATTTATTTTACTCTTGCAAGAGGGTGTAGTGTCCACAGTCCACAAGGCAGGGAGACAGACACACTGAATTTAACTAGTACACAACATTTATGTAATTTGGTTCTTATTCTCTCCTCCCATTGCTCCTCCTCTGTTTACATCTCCCACCTCTGTAAGACGGGCGCCCATTACTCTTGTTCATCTCTTGCCTTATCCGGCCTTGTCTGTGACAAAATGCTTATTTCTGGCCTCACAAGGCCGTTTGACCACATCCTGCTGTGGGCCATTGTTCGGTATATCCTCCCTTACTTGTTATGACCTTATCACCTCATGATTTCTTGATTGTGGTTTGTTCTTGTTTTTGCAGAAGCGGGAAACAGATGCTTATAACTACTGTTGGTACAGGCGTATCTAGCTTAACCCCCTCCCCTCTCAGTACCTTATCTATTTGTCTGTAACATCTATCATTCTTTGCAGGCACATTTCAGCTAATACAAAAACAATTATGTATTTCCTTCACATAGTTTCCATTCTTGTTGACTCAGCTCTTGGCTGAAACAATTATACACTGGTGCGAGTTCATTTACCTTGCATAAGTAAATATGGTTGCAGAAGTAACACTCCTTTACCTATATCCCACAGTAGTGTGCTCTCTTTCAACATGGATGCTACCTGACTTGCTGTGATCTCCAGCAAATCTTTTGTTTTCACTGAACAACAACTTGCAAAAGCAACACAGAAATCACTGGAGAAGCTCAGCAAGTCTGACAAAATCTGTGGAGAGGGAAACAGAATTGCAATCACTGGACCTGAAGCATTTAAACTCAGCTTTCTCTCCACAGCTGAGCTTTTCCAGCAATTTATGTTTTTGCTTCAGATTTCCAGCCTCCACAGTTCTGTTGCTTTATTACAACTGACAGAACATGGTGCACACAGGCAGACCATCCTGATCTGCAGGGTGGGATATATTTGACTTTGGGAATGTGGAGTGCATGGGAAATCTTATTATAGAGTCATAGAGATGTATAGCACGGTCCAACTCATCCATGCTTACCAAATATCCCGACCTAATCTAGTCCCATTTGCTAGCACATGGCCCATATCCCTCTTAAACCCTTCCAATTCATATACCCATCCAGATGCCTTTTAAATGTTGTAATTTTACCAGCCTCTGCCACTTCCTCTGCATTCCAAGCTCTCTCTGTTCAGCAACACTCCATAGGACCATACCATAAAGTGTCTAAGTCCGGCTCTGATTTGCTTTCCCAAAATGCACTACCTCGCATTTACCTGAATTAAACTCCATCTGCCACATCTCAACCCATTGGCCCATCTGATCAAGATTCTGTTGTAATCTGAAGTAACCTTCCTCGCTGTCTACTGCACCTCCAATTTTGGTGTCATCTACAAACTTACTAACTATAGCTCATGCTCACATCCAAATCTTTTATATAAATGATGAAAAATAGTGGACCCAGCACTGATTCTTGTGGCACTCCACTGGTCACAGGCCTCCAGTCTGGAAAAACAACTCTCCACCACCACCCTCTGTCTTCTACCTTTGAGTCACTTCTGTATCCAAATGGCTAGTTCTCCCTGTATTGCATGAGATCTAACCTTGCTTATCAGTCTCCCATGGGGAACCTTATCGAACACCTTACCGAAGTCCATGTAGACCATGTCCACTGCTCTGCCCTCATCAATCCTCTTCATTATTTCTTCAGAAACCTCAGTCAAGTTCATGAGACATGATTTCCCACGCACAAAGCTATGTTGACTATCCCTAATCAGTCCTTGCCTTTCCAAATACATGAAAATCCTGTTCCTCAGGATTCTCTCCAACAGCTTGCCCACCACTGACGTTAGGCTCACTGGTCTGTAGTTCCCTGGCTTATCCTTACCACCTTTCTTAAATAGTGGCACCACGTTAGCCAACCTCCAGTCTTCCAGCACCTCACCTGTGACTATCGATGATACAAATATCTCAGCAAGGGGTTGAGCAATCACTTCCCTAGCTTCTCACAGAGTTCTAAGGTACACCTGATCAGGTCCTGGGGATTTATCCACTTCTATGTGTTTTAAGACAACCAGCACTTCCTTCTCTGCAATATGAACATTTTTCAAGCTGTCACCACCTATTTCCCTCTCATCTATATCTTCCATGTCCTTCTCCACAGTAAACACTGATGCAAAATACTCATTTAGTATCTCCCCCATCACCTGCGGCTCCACACAAAGGCTGCCTTGCTGATCTTTGAGGGGCACTATTCTCTCTCTAGTTATCCTTTTGTCCTTAATGTATTTGTAAAAACCCTTTGGATTCTCCTTAACCCTATTTGCCAAAGCTATGTCATTTCCCTTTTTTGCCCTCCTGGTTTCCATCTTAAGTATACTCCTACTGCCGTTATACTCTTTTAAGGATTCACTCAATCTATCCTGTCTATACCTGGCATAAGCTTCCTTCTTTTTCTTAACCAAACCCTCAATTTCTCTAGTTATCCAGCATTCCCTATCCCTATCAGCCTTTCCTTTCACCCTAACAGGAATATACTGTTTCTGGACTTACGTTATCTCATTTTGTTCCCTTTTTCCAGCCGTCCATTTACCTGGAATATCTGCCCCAATCAGCTTTTGAAAGTTCTTGCCTAATACCATAAAAATTAGCCTTCCCCAATTCAGAACTTCAACTTTTAGATCTGGTCTATCCTTGTCCATCACAATTTAAAACTAATAAAATTATGGTCATTGGCCCCAAAGTGCTCACCCACTGATACTTCAGTCACCTGCTTTGCCTTATTTCCCCAGATTAGGTCAGGTTTTACACCTTCTCTAGTAGGTTCTTGCACACACTTAATAAATTCCTAACCCTTAACACTATGACAGTGCCAGTCTACGTTTGGAAAGTTAAAAGCCCCTACATAACCACCCTATTATGCTTACAGATAACTGAGAAATAAATTTGTAAGCAGATTTCAATTTCCCACTGACTATGAGGGGGTCTCTAATACAATCCCAATAAGGTGATCACCCTTTCTTATTTCTCAGTTCCACAAATAGCTTCCTTGGATGTATTTCCAGGAATATCCTCCCTAAGTACAGCTGTAATGCTACCCCTTATCAAAGTTGCCACTCCCCCTCCTTTCTTGCCTCCCTTTCCAGCCTTCCTGTAGCATTTGTATCCTGGAGCATTAAGCTGCCAGTCCTGTCCACCGCTGAGCCACATGTGTGTAATTGCTATGATATTCCAGTCCCATGTTCCTAACCGTGCCCTGAGTCCATCTGCCTTCTCTGTTAGACCTCTTGCATTGAAATAAATGCAATTTAATTTATCAGTCCTACCTTGTTCTCTGCTTTGTCCATGCCTGCCCTGACTATTTGACTCACTTCTCAATATACCAGTCTCAGATTGATCTCTTTCCTCAGTATCTCCCTGGGTCCCACCACCACCTTAAAATCCTCCCAAGCAGATCTAGCAAATCTCCTTGCCAGTATATTAGTTCCCTTCAAATTTAGGTGCAATCCATCCTTCTTGTACAGGTCACTTCTATCCCAGAAGAGATTCCAACGATCCAAAAATGTGAATCCTTCTCCCATACACCAGCGCCTCAGCCACACTTTCATCTGCTCTGTCCTTCTATTCCTACCCTCACTAGCTCATAGCATCGGGCGTAATTCAGATATTACTACCCTCAAGGACCACCTTTTTAATTCCAGCCTATCTTTCTGTATTCTCCCTTCAGAATCTCATCCTTTCCCCTTCCAATGTGTACAATGACCTCCTGCTAGTCCCTCTCCCCTTTGAGAACATTCTGCACCCCCTCTGAAACATCTTTGATGCTGGCACCAGGATGCAACATACCATTCTGACATTTTTGCTGCCAGCCGCAGAAATGTCTGCCTGTGCCTCTGACTAGAGAGTCCCTTAACTCAGTCGTGCGCTTGAAACCTGACGTACCCCTCATTACATTCAAGTCTGCCTTGATACCAGAAACTTGGCTGTTTGTGATACATTCCCCTGAGAATCCATCACCCCCTACATTTTCCAAAACAGCATTCTTGTTTGAAATGGGGACAGCCACAGAAGACTCCGACAATACCTGTCTACCTCTTCTACCCTTCCTGGAGTTAACCCATCTATGTGACTGTACCTGTGGCTTTTCTCCCTCCCTATAACTGCCATCCACTACACCCCATTGCTCTGGTAAATTCCTCATTGCTTCTAACTGTCGCTCCAACCAATCCATTCGATCTGATAGGATTCGCAACCGACGACACTTATTGTAGATATAATCCTCAGTAACACACAAACTCTCTCGAAACTCCCACATTCGAAAAGAAGAGCATATCACTTTACCAGAGGCCATTTTTGATCCTGGCAATCTGCAGACCCAGAAAATAGCGCCGTCTTATTGCTCTACAAAACACCACTTCAGGCTAACAATACTTACGGCTTATATTTTTAAAATTTAATCAAGAGACAGATCTCAATAAAACATACAATCAAGAAAGAACCCACATTACTCCCTATTGTAGATTTACAGCAAGCCTGCACTTAAAATTATACACTTATCTGTTTCTATGCTGTGACCTCTCCCAAACAGCTTCCTCCTAGATCAGTTGTGATTTTTCTGTTTGTTAAATTTTCCTAGATGCACTCCGATGTCCAGCGACACATGAACTCAAACAGCAAAGGCAGAAACTGCGCAGATTCAGTTAGCAGTGTGGGTTTCTTTCTCTCTGTCTCTCCTTTGCTGACCATGTGCTGCTTACCGTCTGTCCTTCTCCCTTTTAAAAGTGCTGTTATTTTGATTTTTCTTTCTCCAAAGTTCCAAATGAATGCAACAGCTTATAAAACTGTAATTGCTGCTCCTGGAGTTTGAGGAAAACAACTCCAACCCTAAAATATCTCAAAAAAGGATCAGTTGTTACAGCCACAAACTTTTCCCATCCTCCGTCTTGGATTATTGAAGCATTTTCAGAAATTAAAAACTGTGAAGCTTTCCTTCATTCACGCCAACCCAACCAAACTTTTGTTCCATTTCTTGTGCGCAGTCTGGTAAGAGATTTAACTATTGTGAATGTATATATGCTGCTATCAGGGCACAGTCGAAAAGGATGGCGTTGGAAAAGCCCAGCTGGTCAGACAGCATCCAAGGAGCAGGAGAGTCGATGTTTCAGGCATAAACCCTTCAACAGGAATACGGAGGGGGAAGGGAGATAAGAGGTAAATGGAAATGTGGGAAGGTGATAAGTGGAATGCAAGTGGGGGGTAATTGTGATAGGTCATGGGGAGAGTGGAATGGATGGATGGATGAGAAGGAAGATGGACAGGTAGGACATGTCAAGAGGGTGGTGCTGAATGCTATCAGGGCAGTTGGACAATAAATGCAGAAAGGAGTTTATCGAATTGTTTCCATCTTCCAGCTGTAGATTACAGTGTGAAGATGCTGCTGACTGTGGTTGCCACAAATGAAGTTTGAAATATAAAAAAATGCATTCATACAGTGCTCTTCATAACATTTCAGAGTGAAAGGCATTCTAGTCAATCAAGCAATTTGCAGTACAGTCACTGTCTACAAATGTGGCAACCAATTTCCTCACAAATGAGTCAAATTGCTGTTTCTCAGCACTTTGTTTTGCTTACTGTGGATTATTGTCCTGCTTTTCTATTTAATATCCCCATCCCGAAAATGATACCTGTGACATGTGCAGAACTCCTCCATCATTACACTGGACTGTCTACTAGACATTTGTGCTCAAATGTAAGCCAGTTGTACAACCCATAAGCTACTGTTTTAGAGATAACTATGTTAACCAACCAAGCCTTCGCAGATTTGTAAAGTCAAGTGGTTGAGTTAAACTTGGATGAGCATGTTGGGAGTAGAAGTGACGACATAATATGGTTTATGAACCAATTGGAAAGAGACTAGGTCAGCACAAAAAAATAAAGTTTGATTAAGTAGTAGTTTAGAAGGATGAGGAATTAACTCATTGAGGCAAAGCTGAAGAAGAAATTTGTTGACACAACTGTGGACCAATGATGAAATGACTTTGGGAAAGTAGGGCAAAACACAGAAAAAGATTTTTTTTTAAATTAAACTATCATTGTGTTAGCTTTTTTCAGGTTGAGAAAACAGAGCTAATTTGTTAAAACAATGCAGATTATGGGCAATATGACCTGTTGAATATTATAAAGTTTAAGACAGAACAAATAGTTGCAAACTCATTCTAATTGTTGGGAGGTTAAGAATGAAGGACCAGATATAAAATTAATAAGAGATCCAGAGCAGAAAAAAAATGGATGATGAATGGGTTGGTTCGACATTGGGTTTTTGAAGAGCTAGAGACAAGAGAATTGAAGGCTTATTAGACTAGCCACTGTGCTCAAGGCAAGATGAACCAGAGGCAGGCACTATCACAGATAGAAGTGGTGGTCATCTTAATAGGATATAAAATCATACGGATACCAAGCTTGCAAACAATCTAAGACACTAGATGAGGAGGAGGATAGAATCAACAGCAAGGGTTTTAGAGTGTGGTCAGATGGGTGAGTAAAAACAGTTATTTCAGAAGCTTGGACTTAGTTTATTCCACCACTCAACAGTTGTTTCTTTGCCTTTTTGTTGAAATGCTAAATAGTTAGGATTAAATGCAATGAGCACGAATCTCATTCATCAGTGGTTTCTCTTTTCAGACATGCTGGCATAATGATGTTGAACTTTTCAAGGCAAAATGAAAGCACCTAAGGCTAATCCAGGAATTTCTTTCCATAGTCTTTGAAAGCTGCTAATTATAAATGAAGGAAAGAGACTGATTTGACTTCTAATAGTAGCCATGGTAAGAGTTTGGCTCAGTTAACAGCATAAGAAAGACTTCCATTGATTATCTAGTGAAGGTTGACGTCACAGTGTCGCAATCTCCAGTCTCTAAGCAAAAAGACAATTGTTGTTACAGTCAGACACTGGTAGAAGTGGTATTTGCTATGTAAATTCTAGTTTCCCCACTCCCTGTTTGTTTCTTATTGTCTTGTTGATACCATATATTAAAATAACGAAATTTTTCAATCTGAAGTAGTTTGCACATTCCCACATTGATAATGAGTCTTGTAAACCACTGTTTCTGCAGCAAAGCTGAAACTCTGGTAATACGTTATAATCATGCATAAAGTATTTATGTGACTCATATATCCTTGTTTGAATCAAAATGAAATAAGACTCATTTAAGCAGCCCTAGTTATGTTTTAGACTACTCCGAGGTCATAATAATCCTGCATTGCATATATTTGAATTAGAGTCATAGAGATGTACAACACGGAAACAGACCCTTCAGTCCATGCCGACCAGATATCCCAACCCAATCTAGTCCCACCAGCCAGCGCCCGGCCCATATCCCTCCAAACCCTTCCTGTTCATATACCCATCTAAATGCCTCTTAAATGTTGCAATTGTACCAGCCTCCACCACATCCTCTGGCAGCTCATTCCATACACGTACCACCCTCTGTTTGAAAAGGTTGCCCCTAAGGTCTCTTTTATATCTTTCCCCTCTCACCCTAAACCTATGCCTTCTGGTTCTGGACACCCCAACCCCAGGGAAGGGACTTTGTCTATTTATCCTATCCATGCCCCTCATAATTTTGTAAACTCCATAAGGTCACCCCTCTGCCTCCGACGCTGTAGGGAAAACAGCCCTAGCCTGTCCAGACTCTCCCTGTAGCTCAGATCCTCAAACCCTGGCAATATCCTTGTAGATCTTTTCTGAACCCTTTCAAGTTTCACAACATCTTTCCGATAGGAAGGAGACCAGAATTGCACACAATATTCAAGGAGCTATGAACCTGCACTCCCAAGGTCTCGTTGTTCAGTAACACTCCCGAGGACCTTACCATTAAGTGTATAAGTCCTACTAAGGTTTGCTTTCCCAAAATGCAGCACCTTGCATTTATCTGAATTAAACTCCATCTGCCACTCCTCAGCCCATTGGCCCATCTGGTCCAGACTCTGTTGTAATCTGAGGTAACCCTCTTCGCTGTCCACAACACCTCCAATTTTGGTGTCATCTGCAAACTATCCAAATGCTTGAATTAAGCAATGTAAATAATAACAATATGCAAATTTAGTATTTAGAAAATTAAACTATTTGATAATTTTAATTAAGTAACATTGAGTTAAGAGTAGAATATTAGTTAAATAATATTCAGCATGATTGATCTAACACTTTTTCAGCTGCCATGTGACCTGACAAAAACTGGTCATTTTGTTTTACAAATAGGAAGCTTTGATTATGCTTGCATTTTAACTATGATTTAAATAAACTCAGTCATGTTAAGTGGAACTGAATGTGGATTGAAATGTGAAAGCTGATTGTAAAACTATTGTTAGCCATAGATCATCCATTTATAATATATTAAAAATGTTGCTTCTGCACAAGTCTCCTGTCAATTCTCCGTGACATTTTCAGAAGACATAGATTTGACCAAGGAAAGAATTGCTATTAAGTATACATTTTATTTTTCAGGCAGAATTTGACATTGTATTTCCAAAATTAGTAGCATAATTGATGTGCTGGTATGCTCACTAGGTTGCCATTTATTCTAATAATGCCAGCATCATTTATACCTTTAAAGGCCAACCATATGATTTGCAGTTCTAGCATAGTGAACTTGAAATATAATTTTAAATTGCATTCGTCTGACTGGAATTTCTTGAACTTCTCAAACTGTCTCAGTTCACACTTTTATTGTTATGATCACTGAAGAGAAATGTAACTTAGAATTACATGTTATAAGTTTTAAGACTTTTACTGTCAAAACAAACTAAAAGTAAGATTGCTTAAATGCTGTTACAGTGGCAACTTGTACAGTTTGGTGGCTCAGTGGTTAGCACTGCTGCCTCACAGCATCACCGACTCAGGTTTGATTTCATCCTTGGGTGACTGTGTGGAGTTTGCACATTCTCCGTGTTTGCATGGGTCTCCTCCGGGTTCTCTAGTTTCCTCCAACAGGAGGAATGTGCAATTTAGGGGATCGGCCATGCTAAATTGCCCATTGTGTCCAGGCATGTGCAGGCTGGGTGGATTAAGCATTGGAAATGCAAGGTTACAGGGATAGGGTGGGGGATTGGTCTGGGTGGGACACTCTTCAGAGGGTCAGTGTGGACTCAATGAGCTGAATGGCCAGCTTCCACACTGTAGAGATTCTATGATTCTGTGAACATCCCTCATGCAACTCTTTTTTCCATTCATATCTCCTGAAGGCTTGTTTCCATTTTCCTTTTCCAGCCAGATAATTTCTAATCCCCAGACTGGCCTACTAGTGAGGGTTAACCTGTGGATTCCTTTTTCTAATCAAATTTTGACAAATCTAGTAGTCTCATTTTAAACCCTCATAAATTTTGTCCTGGCTGCATTCTATGTGGTAAACAATAGCAACTGGTGGTCTATCTCTCTGTATATTCCCTCATTTTTTTCTCTCTCTCTGGGGCCAGGGTCATGGATTACACAAAACGACTGCAGGGAATTTCTGTAGGGAATGGGCAAACTGTCAGAGATTCTGGTTCACATTGGGATCAACAGTGTAGGTATTACAGGAACGAGATCCTGCAACAAGAATTTAGGGCCCAGATTTTAAAAAAAAGCAATGTCAAAGGTCATAATCTCCAAATTACTCCCTGTGTGACGTGCTAATAGGCAGATAGAACAGATGAATGCATGGCTGATAATGTGGAACAGGAAAGAGAGCTTTAGTACCAGGATTACTGAGTTTGTTTCTGAGGAGGATGAAACCTGATCAAATTCAAACAAGAAGAGCAGTATCAAAAGCAGAGTGTGCTGCAAAAGCTCAAGAGGTCTGGCAGCATCTAAGGAGAGAAATCAGAGTTAAGGTTTTGGTTCCAGTAACCCTTCCTCAGAACTGATGGTCACTAGAATAAAGTAGATAGCGTGGGAGGGAGGAGGTAAGGAGTAAATGGTAGATGGGGATAGAACCCAAACAGAGAAGAATAGTTGAACAGACAAAGGAGTGGATAATGAATAGCTATTAATGAGAATTGTTAGTGGCAATTCACCCTCCTCACCAGTGACCAGTGTCCATTTCCATCTTCAGCTTGCTGCAATATTTCAGCGAAGCTCAACACAAGGTGGTGAACAGCACCTAATCTTAAATTAGACATGTAATAACCTTCTGGCTCCAACGATAAGTTTAACTTAAGATTCACTAAGATTAAACAACAACTTCAGATCATGAATCTGCCTTTCACCTGCTTTGGACGCATGCCTTGTTTCTTCACTATTACCATTTGCTTTGCCTTTGTTCCATGCTAACTCTATCTAGTGTTGATTTCTCCAGCCCTCTAGCCTATCCCTAACCTTCCCTTTTGTTCCACATGACCCTCCCCCTTCCTTAGCAACATAAGCCCATAATAGTTCTACCTCTCTTCACTACCAAAGAAGAATAAAAACTTAAACAATTGCAGATGCTGGAAATCAGAAACCAAAATAAAAGTCACTCGAAAAGCTCAACAGGTCTGGCAGCATCTGTGAAGAGAAATCAGAGTTAATGTTTTGGGTCTGGTACCCAAGGTTCTGAGGAAACATTAACTCTTGATTTCTCTTAGCAGATGCTGCCAGAGGTGCTGAGTTTTTACAGCAATTTCTGTTTGTGTCCAAAGAATAATTGGACTCAATGTTAACTCTGTTTCTTTTTGCACAGAAGCTGCCAGAACTAAATGAGTCTTCCTCACACCTTCTGATTTAATTTCAGACCTCCCGGTATTCACTTTTTTTTTTAAGAACTTCAATTATAACTGCCAATTATATGTTTACTGAAAACCTATTTTCACTTGTACAGTTTTGGGTGTATCAACAGCAGTGTGAAAAGAGTATTTGGTAAAATTAACAAGAAATAAGTATATACTGAATGTCACTGCGTGGTTAACGTGGACACAAAATGATTATAGAGTCATAAAGTAACTAAATATTACATCACAGAAAGAGGCCTGTTGGCTCATTGTGCCTATGCCAGTCATCAAGGTCTTATCCCATCTCCTAGCACTTGGCCTGTAGCCTTCTATGATTAAGCCTATTAAGTTAGTTATGGATTTGACTTAACATCATTTGCATGTAGAACACTTTTGTATTCAAATGACCCATCATGACCATCTTGTGTACAGTCAACTTATCTGACCGTTTAGACTAACGCTTTTAATTTTAATAACACTAGAGGTCATGAGGCATCACAGATTCATTCAGGAGCATGTGCAATCATTTGATACTCTTGTTCATTTGAATTATAGTGCAACATTCAAAAATTGAATCTCAAGCTTTCAGACGTGTATGTGATATTTAATGACAGGACAGCACAGCACTGCACTGCGCAATGTTATTTCACATTCTAGAGTAATTTAGTATTTCTATAAACCTAAAGTATAATCTCTTGATAAGCTTACCTGTCCATTATTAGTTATTGAAGTATTATTTCTGATTTTAATTTCTATTTCCTTGTTGAAGTGTGCTTCTGTGTTACTACTAACGAAGAAGTTTAAACATGTAATTGAATGTTATCTTTTTAGATTTGAGTAAATAGTCATTTACATGTACAGTAGAGGGCACTGTTGTCTAGCATTTCATGAAATAGTTTTAACAAAGCTAAGATCATTTGGAGAGGAATGAATAATAAAAGTAATTGAGTATTTTCTTAAAATTCATTTATGGGATGAGGGCATCACTGGCTAGGCCAGCATTTATTGCCCATCCGAGAGGGCAGTTAAGAATTAATCACATTGCTCTGGGTCTGAAGTCATATATAGGCCAGACAGAAAAGAACATGAGATTTCCTTCCCTAAAAGACATTAGTGAACCAGATGGGTTTCCCCAAAAATGGATTCATGGTCATCATTTGACTCTTAATTCCAGATTTTTAATTGAATTCAGGTTTCACCATCTGCCATGGCAGGATTTGAATCTCTGTCCCCAGGATATTACCTGGGTTTCTGGATCAACAGTCCACTGATAATACCATCAGGCTATCACCTCCTCATGTCATTTCCATGATCGTGCTATAGGTACAGATCGATTTCCCTGTGAAATACTTTGTTTGTTGAAAGTGATTTGAAGTAGGGAAATGTTTTGATCAATTTTTCACTGAAGACTGCAAGTTTATTTACTGGAACTGAACAGTGATTTTTATCTTACTCATGAGTTAGACAACCTCAATTGGATCAGTTATTGCCTGTGAAACTGAAAGTAATCCAATTTTATTTTGACTATTTTGCCTGCAATATACAGAATTCTTTGTATTCTTAATTTTTGAGTTAAAGTTTATTCAGCAAACTCACTTTACAGATATTTGTTTGCAAATTCAAGTATACCCAAGTCGTTCTTCATGCCATAGTTGTACCCAATAATTTATTTGAAAATCGCTGCATAAACCTATGCTGTGTCATCTACAAAACACTGAGATGCGCGACCCAAAGTCACGGAATGCTTGGCTTTTCTCTATTGGATCGTAGTTTGTCAGAACTCCATGGCTAAGGCACCAAAAACTGCTTAATGTCTTAAGTAGTATTTGTATAAATAAACATTATTAGTCAGTAAACATCAGTAATTCTTTTCTTATCTCTTGCAATTGTGAAGAGAAAAGAAGATGACATGCATGTTTATGTATCTTTCACAATCACAGGAGAAGAAGTATCATTGTAAGAAATTTGGCAGTCAATTTGAACACAGCAACACCCAAGACAGCAATGAAACATCAAATAATCTGTTCTTTGATTTTGAACGAGGGATAAGTATAGGTCAGGATGTTAAAAATAACTCCCCCAGTCGACAAAGATATTTTATATTCACATGAAAGGGCAAATGGGACCTCATTTTGTCATCTTATTTGAAGGACTGCACATCTGATAGTGCAATATCTCTCAGTATTGCACTGGAATCAGCCTTTCTCCTCAGCTTTATTTCATAGAATCTGCAGTGTGGAAGTAGACCATTCAGCCCATCAGGTTCACACTGACCCTCCGAAGAGCATCCCACCCCCTACACTATATTTCCTGTGGCTAATTCACCTAGCCTGCATATCCCTGAACACAATGGGAAATTTAGCATAGCTAATCCACCCAACCTACACATCTTTGGACTGTGGGAAGAAACCGGAGCACCCGGACGAAACCCACATAAACATGCGGAGACTGCAAACTTCACACAGACATTTGCCCAAGGCTGGAATTCAACCAGGTCCCTGGCTCTTTGTGGTTGTAGTGCTAACCACTGAGCCACTGTGTTGCCTGTCTCTCCTTTTTATGCTCATGACCTGGAGTGCAACACATACGTAACCTTCTGATTCAACGGTAAGGGTACTTGCTACTGAGTCATGGTTGACACTCGAGTATCATTTAGGCCTTTAACCACTTTGACATTACTGCTTGTTATCTTGATGATTTGATACAATGTGATAAGAATTGTTTTTCAGATTAGTTGTTTCAGTTTTCCTTAAATCTGTTATTCATTTTCTTGTTTGTCTCTAATGTGGGTTATCATTTTATTTAGAAGACCTTTTACTCTTGTCATTTCAAGCTAACAAACGAAATCTCTTTGCCAAAAAATGTAATTGTTTAAACACCTTCCATAAGCAGAAGCATTTTGGGAATGAAAAATGTCAACATTTTATTATTTCTAACTACAGTACAAATCTACAAGCTGTAAAAGAAAACAAAAATGAAGTTAAATTGAATCTCAATCCTATATATACATAGAATCATAGCACATATTTTGAGTTCTACACTATCCTCACAATGTTTCCAAATGTCATATCATCTGCAAGTTGTGACATGTACCCTAAGGCCTAGATTAATGTATATCTATATGTTTTGGCATCATGCCTAATTCTAAGGAAGATTAAAACATTATTGCCAGTGCTTCTGTAATTTCCATTCTTCTGGTCCCAAGGCTTTAATGTATTTACATAAGAATAAGGATATCTACAAACTTTTCCCCTTTCTTTCAATATCCATAACTTACAGCCACTCCTTTTATACTTCCATAAAACATTCTTGTTTAAGTTGCATGTAAGGAAGTATTGGATAAACAAGTTTCCCTAAACTGTGAGTTTTACCCTTTACTCTTTTAAAAGCAGGTACTTTAATGTCTAAAACTGCTGCTAATTTTCCTAACTATTACATGTTCAAAATATTTGAGTTTAATATTAGCATTAGGAAAAATTAGCTTCCAACTAGTTGACTATTTTAAGATTTTTAGGTAATGGTAGGAAAAAGAACTTGGATGTGAAATTCAAATCTAAAGCACAACTGGAGATGATGGTAAAGACGTTGATTACTCCACCTGCGATGCATGCTGTGTTGATTTTCCTCCTTTCAGTGACCTGTTCTCGGTAACAGAGGGAATGATTAAAATAATGCCTTTAGTTGATCTGATTAATTTATTGTGACGAGTAATTTGTTACAAAAAACAGTGAGACTTTGTGAATAGTGTCACCACTCTCTGGCACCATCTAAAACACAGAAAAATAAACCACAAGATAGAATATAAAGGCAGCAAAATAAAGATATAAAGAAAAAGTATTCAACTTTACAGTTAAGTGGGAAAACACGAGTCCCCTTAGCGCGCTGCAGCCGCTGGAATTAAAGTTGCCACTCTTTGGCACCATCTTGCCTCCATCAATGCCTTCGCCACTATGAGTCCTCAATGCAGATACCACCAATGCCGCTGACGGCTCAAACTCGATTCTGCCACCACCATCAGTCCACTTTGGGCCCACATTGCCAATGCAGCCGCCAGGTCATGTTGGTTGATGTGCCTGAGTTAGCTGTCCCTAAATGAATGTGTCGGCATTCAGAGGTGGGTGCTTTTAGACACGAGTTCCGAACATTACTGACTGCTACGTGAGAGTGACGGGCCTGCACTGAATTGAGCAGAGTGAGAGTCTTGTTTTTTTTTGAGAGAAGTGATAACGAAGATGCATTCACAAATCCTAATGATACAGGTGAGGTCGTTAAATACTTTTCAACACTGCTATCAGATCCTCAGGGTTAGACTTTAGGACATTTCTCTCTCAACAGCTGCCTTCTTACCAATTTTCTTGAAGGGTGACTTGTGGAAATGTAGTTTATTGCTTTGAGTCAACTTCTGATACTAATGAATTAAGCATAGCACTTGACAATCTTTCAATCCACTTCCCAACCTAATGTTCCATGTATAATACATCTGACTGTATAAGTTAATTACACCATTCAGTTTTCCACAGTAGCTCCCCTTTCAGAAGAACAAGTTGACTTTCAGAAAACAAAGATAAATTGCTAGAAAATCTCAGGTCTGGCAGCTTCTGTAGAGAGAAATCAAATTTAATGTTTCAGATCCAAGTGACCCTTCTTCGGAACTCAGTTGAATTTCAGGTCTGAGGGCTTTACTGAACATGTTAATCTTGTGCTTTTAGGTTTCTATTGTGTGTAAAGACAGTCAGTATCATGGTTCACACTGGGCTCCCTGCCATAATCAAATAAGGAGGCACCCCTTACATCATAAAATGTGCACACCAATTATAACTCTTATGTATTTCTATAACCCTCTTTACGAAGTCTTAATGATCCAAAGAAAGTTGTTACTATAAAGTACCAATTAAGTTTGTCACTGTTGTAAAGAACATGGAAGCTATTTTTTGCACAAGATTCCACAAACCAAGAATAACAAATTACCAAGTAATCTGTTTGTACATGTATTATGTGGAATATTAGACAGAATACAAAGGAAAATCCCCAACTCTTTCTTGAGTTAGTCTGGAGATAATTTACATCAGGCTGAGAGGTCCTATGGCATTTGGTTTAATATCTCACTGAAACACATCTATCCTTATGCAGTACATTTTAAATATACTATATTTAAATATATTATATGCTTAAGTATCTAGAGTAGGCATTCAGGCAACCACCTTCTGGCTTGGAATGAAGAAATATTGAAGCAAGGCTGTTGTATTCAATAATTTACTGTTTATTAGTCAAAATATGGTTCATATATGTATGAATGACTGTCTAGCTATTTTTGAGGAGAAAGTGAGGTCTGCAGATGCTGGAGATCAGAGCTGAAAATGTGTTGCTGGAAAAGCGCAGCAGGTCAGGCAGCATCCAGGGAACAGGAGAATCCCTTCAGGAAGAAGGGCTTATGCCCGAAACGTCGATTCTCCTGTTCCCTGGATGCTGCCTGACCTGCTGCGCTTTTCCAGCAACACATTTTCAGCTCGTGTCTAGCTATTTTGTCTAAGAGCATTAAAGAAATGCATGTGATCTGGATGGAATATGGTGGCTTCCAAAATCAATAAGATGTCTTCAGTCAGCATAAAATTAGTCCTGTAAGCTTTAATTCCAGGAAAGTTATTGATGGCAGGTTGTCTAATGTGTTATCCTCAGATTTATTAGTCTCTCAACATGACATATTTCCAATGATTCTGTGTACAATATATTGGACAGATTGCAGGAAAAAAAGATTGTAAATGGTGGAAGGTAGGTATTAATTATAATTAGGTACATTTGCTAATTATAATTAGCAACAATAATCTACTTTTAGCAACCATTTGAATAACAGAAATCTTTTATTGTATTCTAACTCGATTATAAATTACGACAAAATTTTGTCATTTCATGCCCAACTAAGTCTTACCGTTAGGTTCATTGCTTCCAATTATGTAAAACATATTTTTTGTAGTAATACAGCGACACAATTTGCTTTATTCATGAATTGCACAATTTTATGTTATCTATTTAACTGTAGCATCCAAATTCCAGAATAATGGAGTTTGGCATTGATGACGTCAACATATTGACCAGTTGTTCATAATTGATTTCATTTGCCTGTCAGACCAATTTTAGAATTCTAACATCCTCTAAATTCCATTGTATTGGAAAAGGACATAAATTTTCCTAATTATTAAAAATGAATATGTTTACATGTTTAAGGACATCTTTAATTTATTCCAAGTTCCAATATTTTAAGTTGTAAAGGTAAGACCGGAGAAGATAGTTCAGACATAGCTATCTGTCATGCAGCCTGACTAGTGATGCTGTGATTGAAGATGGTGAATTTTTGGCAGACTCCCTATCCATGCTGTTGGCCCTATCAAAATGAAGGATGAGGAAAGGGTTAAATGACAAATTAGTCAATATTTTAATCTAAGTATTTTTCATCTTATGTGACAATCTCCACTGAGGCTGACGATAGTTTAAAGAGAAATTTGTACTTGGAGGTTTTAGCTGAAGTAATGGCACATCAAAATTAAAAGAATTACTGTGTCAATGACTAAAGATATATACTATAAATTAAACAATATTTTAATAAATATAATCTTATAGCAATGATTTAGGTGTGGTTGCAAGGAGATCAAACCTGGAGACTAAATATTCAGTGACACATGACTTTTCAAAGGAACAGACAGAAAGGAAAGGGTGGTGAAGTAGCTTTGTTAGTATGAGATAGAATAAGTACCAAGGAAAGAAATGACATTAGGTCGGAAGATGTAGAATCCATATGTGTGGAGGTAAGGAATAGCAGGGGAAGAAGATAATGGTAGATGTAGTCTAGAGGTCAATAAGGCAGAGGATAAATCATGAAATAATAACATGTAAAAAGGCAGTACATTAATCATGGAAGACTGTAATCTTCATATAGTTTGGAAAATCCAAATAGTAGCCACAAGGAAGAATTCATAGAATATATTCAAGACCGACTCCTGAATCAATATGTTATGGGTCCAATCGGGGATCACACTATTTTGGATCTGGTAATGTGTAATGAGACAGGTTCTGTAAGGCAGTCCCTTAGGAGAAAGGACCAAAGAATGGTAGAATTTTGTATCCAGTATGAGAATGAGAAACATGGGTTAGAACAAACATGCTAAACATAAATAAGGGTAATTGCAAAGGAATGATGCAGAGTAAACTAGAGAGGATTGGGAAAGGAGTTTAGCAGCAAAGATAGTTGACCAATGGCAGGCATTTGAGAAAATAATTCGTGGCTCACAATAAAGATTTAACGTTGAAAAATGTGGCACTGGAAAAGCACAGAAGGTCAGGCAGCGTCCAAGGAGCAGGAGAGTCGATGTTTTGGGCATATGCTGTTCATCAGGAAAATGTAGGGGAAAGGGGGCTGAGAGATAAATTGTGGGGTGAGGGGGGGGTGGGGGAAGACAGGTTGGAAGGTGGTAGGTGGAGGCAGATGGAAGGTAATTGTGATTGGTTGGTGCAGAGGGTGGAGTAGATGGGTGGGATGGAAGATGGACAGGCAGGATAGGTCAAGAGGGTAGTGCTGAATGGAAGGGTGGATCTAAGATGAGATGGTGGCGGGGAGATTTGGAAACTGGTGAAGTCGATGTTAATGCCGTGTGGTTGGAGGGACCCAAGGCGGAAAATGAGGTATTCTTCCTTCAGTTGGCGGGTGGGTTTGGTTTGGCAGTGGAGGCGGCACAGGACTTGCATTTCATTGGGGGAGTGGGAGGAGGAGTTGAAGTGGTCGGCCACAGGGCAGTGGGATTGGTTGGTGCATGAGGACCAGAGGTGTTGTCTGAACCTTTCTGCGAGTTTGGTGTTCTGTCTCCCTGATGTAGAGATGACCACATCAAGAGCAATGGACGCAGTAGATGAGGTGGGTGCATGTGCAGGAAAATCTCTGTCAGATTTGAAAGATCCTTTAGGACCTTGGACGGAGGTGAAGGGGGAGGTGTGGGCACCTTGTGTCGTGGCAAGGGAAGGTGATGGGTGGATGTGTGTGTGTGTGTACCTATCCACATCCCTGATGAAGGGCTTCTGCCAAAATGTTGACTCTCCTGCTTCTCAGATGCAGCCTGACCTGCTGTGCATTTCCAGTGCCACGCTTTTCGACTCTGACTCTGCAGCATCTGCAGTCCTCACTTTCTCACAATAAAGATTTAACCCAAAGGGAACGGCGGGTTCTAGGAATGGGAAAAGGCAACCATCATTAACCAGGAAGTAAAAGACAGCATCAAAGTGAAGGAAAAAAAAACATACAATGTGGGAAAGATAAATGGTAAGTCAGAGGCAAAAACAGAAATTGCTGAAAAAGCTCAGAAAGTCTGGCAGCTTCTGTGCAGAGAAATCAAACTTAATGTCTCAGGTCCAGTGACCCTTTGTCAGAACCCTTTTGTTTCTGAGTTCCATCATCCACAGTTATTTTGATTTTTATTTGGTAAGCTAAAGATTGGGAAAGCTATAAAAACCAAAAGTGACAAAAGAAAAGAGAAAATAATTTTGAGTACAATCTTGCAAGTGATAGAAAGATGCACACAAAGACTTTTGTCCCACACTGGGAATGCAACATTTACGGGGCAGAATCCTCCATTGGGCAGTCTACCTCTGGCACTGGACATGGCATTTGGTGTCGCATCTACTCTGGGGTGTGTAGATTGTTCTCAAACCATCATTTGATTCTCAGCTTATTTAATATGCATGCACAAGGAGAAAAGCAAATCTTAATGGGGTGCACTGGAAGGAAGTCATCACCCCAAATGAAACCCTCTAGAGTTGAATTTCCAGGTACCACATTTAAAGGGTAGCTCACAGATAATCCATTATACGTTGCAAAGCAGGAGAATTAATCAGCTTGTTTTGGTCACCTCCACCCTCTCTGGAGGTGACGGACAAGATAGAAATTAGACATAAGCACAGAAAATGCTGGAAAAGCTCAGTAAGTCTGGCAGAGAATTCAAAGTTAACATTTCAGGTCCAGTGACCCTTCCTCAGAACTTTCTCAAATTGGCCCCACAAATCAGTAACGCCTTGCTAAAGGTTCTACTCCAGGTCATCGTGGAAAGATGTTGATCCTATTCCCAAGCATTAGCATAAGTAGGACATCATCTTGCCTGACAAATGTAGCCTGAACTGAGATACCAGCAGGGATTTCCACCCATTGGCCTCACAAGAGATCCTGGAACCAGTACAGGAACAGGATTCACCATGTGCTGCACTCTGCAGGGATAAACTTCTGGCACTGTCTTGACACTATAAACTGACATTTCAAGGGGCAGCACTCTGCCTAACTATGCCAGTTCTGAGGGATGTGAGATAGGATCCCGTACAAGCCTATGATGAGCAACTCTTGGAATTTCTGCACTAAATGTTTGACAGTCAGCTCATGCCATTAATGTTCTGTTAGTTGCAGGAAAGTGTGCTTTTTAGACATTCATTGTGGAGGGCTGTGAAGCTGTCATGGCTGTACAAGCACATGAAGTGCTCATACAGCTTTGGTATGACACTTAATCACAGAATCACAAAATTGTTACAATGCGGAAGGAGACCATTCTGGTTGTCGTGTCTGCACTAGCTTTCTGAACATTTTAACTGTGTGCAATCCCTTGCCTTTTCCACGTAACCCTGCATCCAATATTTTCTCAACTGCCTCAATTGAACCTGCCATTTCCAGGCAGTACATTCCATACTCCAACTATTCGCTGTAGTTGAAAAAGAAAACTATAAAACACAATTTTTGCTAGCTCTCTCAACCTGGTATACGTTAGCTATAAGATTCTTATGGGACGCTCTACCTCAACTCACCATTGCATGACTTCTTGCTGTCCATCCTCAAGTACCTGGCCCACGATGTCACCATTCGTTCTTAAAGGAAGTTTCTCAGTCCTCCATCTCCTCTTCTGTGAAGGTTACCCACTCTGTGGAAAGTGGAGCATATTGTGCTGATATGGTACATTCTTTTGGGGGAATATTCAAGTGCACCACCTGAGTTGTCTCATCATTTTGACCCCTAGCAAAGGCATATACAACATTGTACCTCTCCTCCCATTGTGCCTTCGTCCTCAATTGTGTCATTGAACATATTTTTTAGGATGCCCCATGTCACCCGATAGCCAGTCTCATAATTGACATGGTGTTGAAAAACATGAACCATGTTCGAGTGCTTCAGAATGCAGACATCATGAAATGTTCCTGGGTAGTGCAAACCTGGAAAATATCTCCAGTGTGATGACATAGCAACTGCACTGGAAATCTTTTCTGTTGATAAAGAGACAGATGGCTGATCCCAAGGAGGTGTAATTGCCTAGGGAGCAATATGTGTGAAATTTATAGCTCTTGTGCCTGTGTTACTCCTGAAATTGCAGCAAATCCTACTGCCCTAGTTCTGTGCATCTAAAAGGGACCTCACAAATTTATAGGCTGTTCAGAAAAGGGAATCTGTTACCACCTGGATTCACTTGTTTGTCACTGACTGGGATACCCGGCAGAGTCCCCAGTGCTTCCCTGGAACAAGCCACAGCAAAGAGAATAAAGGCTGTTGTGACCTCCAAGGCAACCAACATGAGAATGCCTCTCAGTCTTTGCAGTTCCATGTCCTTATCCAACAGTTCATATATGTAGGAAACTAAATCATGAGACAGAGTGCCTTCCTGCACTCCCTCTGATTCTCATTGATTCCAGTTTTGGTGGGGCTCCTTGATGCCACTCTTGGTCAAAAGTTATCTTGGTTTCAAGGGGAACTGCTCTATGTCACCTCTTGAATTCCACTCTTTTATCCATGTTTGGACAAGGCTTTAATGACATCAGAAGCTGAGTGACCTTGGCAGAATCCCAGCTGAGCATCAACCAACCTGAGCAGATTATTGCTGAGGAAATGCAGCTAGATGGCACCGATTGGCAGTAATTTACCAGATTGAATTTGTCCTGCCTTTTGTGCAGAGGACATAGCTGGGTAATTTTGCACATTGTCAGTGTTGTCAGGGCCCATAACATTTGCAGTATCAGGAACTTCACCAGTTGGCATATTCTGTATTTTATATAACCTTGGTGTACATATTCATTCAGCAATTTGTTTTGCAAATAGTTCCCCTTTGTATTCTTTCACTTTCCTTTGCTTTTTATTTGTCACTCTGTGCTGCTACATTTCTTTTTCATCTTTTTGTTTCGCTGTTACATTCTTTTTCAATTATTTTTCATGGTTCAGAATTCTCAGTATCTGCAAAGATAATCAGCAAACTGCAGCTCCTATATAAAAACAAACGTCTGGCATGTTGGTGCATAACTGGCTGGTAAGAAGAGCAGAGTAATGGTCTATAATGTTTTGTTTTTACCTCTGCTCTCTTGAGTTAAAAAGGCTTTGTATTTTGAAAGCATGTAGATTATTTCTAATTATGACCTGTCTTTTGCAGATAATCAGAAAATGTTAATCATCAACCGAATAACAACTGGACATACATGGAGATGCATGTTTAGGAGCAAATCACAAAAAAAATCTTAAATACAACCTTTGCTAGAAAACCACAAAGTTGCAAACCAGTACTGTCTACCTCCCATCCTATCCCGACTATGCCGTTCTCCCATAACTCAACTGATTTAATTTTCCAGATAGCCATTTACATACCTTTATAAACATCCATTTTTGGGGGGCCCTTTTGTGGCTCAGTGGTAATGTCCCTACCTGTGGACCAAGAGATCTGGGTTCAAGTTCCACTTGCTCCAGAGCTGTGTAAGTACTTCTCCAAACAGGTTGATTAGGAAAAGAAAGGTGAGGTTAAAAAAAGTTCATTACAACCATCCACCTTTAACATCACAGTTTCAGTCTGTGTCCATTTCAGGATACAACTGAATCCTATTTCTCAGCTGCATCCAATTATCCACAACTAATGCAGCCAGTACATAGTTGTCAGCCTTGGTTCTGTGTGTTGGATGCTTGCTTTTGAATCAGATAGTTGTGCATTGCAGTACTTGATCACACAAATAGTGCAATACTGAAGGAGTTCACTACAATACCAAAAATGCATTGAAACATTAAATATACATCCTACTCAAGTGGTCAGAAAGATGACTGGAATCCTAAAGATTCCAGTAAAAAATTTTGAAGTAAAGATGGGGAACTACAGGCAGTATCTTGCCTATAGTCATCTCTCAATCTATTATAAACAAGCATCATTATCAGATTGTTATTTGTGGAAGCTTGCTATGCTGAAATTGATTGCTATATCTCCCAGTTTTCAGTAGTAGCTACACTTCACATTGTCTGTTAAGCAATTTGAACATCCATTGGCCATGAGAGTAGCTACATAAATGCAAATCATTCTTTCTTTGTCTTAGGCTTATTTATAGAACCATTCTTGCAAACTGCTTCTGCACTCTCTGCAGTGCACTCACATCCTTCTTGTAATGTAGTGCCCTGAAACTGCATTTAATACTCCAATTGAGGTCTACCAAAAGTCTTATACAATTATAGCATCACCTCCTTTCTCTTAGATTGAAGTTGGAAATCAAGTTGTTTGTTGAGTTCTAATGGTGAATGAACCCTGACATTCCAGTCCTCAAATTTCAAGTCCTATCCACCTTCTCCTCTACTTCTCCCTCCAATCATTTCAAGAGTAAAAGACATATTTCCTATCCAAACAAAGTATTGCAAACACTCAGGATCATCCTTCTTATAACCAAAGTCCAGCCACAGCATCAATAAATGTTAACTCGAACACTCTTTTGGTGCTGCTACAGAAATCTCTTGGAAAATGTTGTTGCTACAGCACTTTGAAACTTACATTCTCTTCTTCACATTGAATTTGTACTTTGTACTTTGGGAAATTTCATAATGTGTTCTGGAAGCATTTCTTGTGAGTTAGTTAACTTTTCTGAAGAAGGGTCACTGCACCCAAAACATTACCTCTGATTTCTCTCCACAGGTGCTGCCAAACCTGCTAAGTTTTCCCCCAGCAATTTTAGTTTTTAGTTGACTTTTCTAGTTTATATTGATGATAATTATATCATAAATATCCTGTATGTCAGAAAAATTGCAAAGGGCAACCCTCTTGGGAGAAAACATTGTTTTTAAATAAACGTTTTACTGTTTTATTTTTGCTTTCAAGTCAAGCAGCACAGCAAACCACAAAAGGTTTCGTTCTTCAGTACAGCCTGTTTCCAAATGCATTTTATTTACCAAATAAATAGTAAGTATAAATAATTCAGATAGCTTTGTTTATAGCTATCATGCTCCTTATTGTCATTGATTGAAAAGGTACCATGGTTGCGCCTTAGCTTTTGAATTATTCCAGAGCTTAAGCATGGGTTGTAAATACTTCCTTTCCACAAAAGGCACTTCTCTTGTGATCTACGATGCAATATCTATTCAGAGGCTGTATGTCCTTAGCTCCAGATTGCTGCTGAGAGAATTCAAAATAATAAAATGTGCTTTATTTATTTAGACATACTGTAAATGGTCAATCTGCAGGCTATTCTTGTACCATATTACCCTTGTGTTTGGAAGACCCACAATGGTACAGCATGTTTGTGCAGGAGAAATAAATACCAGTAAAATTGAAAGGAATGCATTTCCTCTTATGGATCAGATTATGACGTTGGTTGGTGCAAAACAGGCAGTAGCGAAGGTGGTGGTGGAGTAGGATCGGCCCAGCAGCGAAAGATGGCGCCTAACAATTGGCGACTTCAACGTTGGTTGGGTCCGGTGTAGACGGCGGTGAAGCAGTGGAGGGGTGATGGCAGTGCTGGCGTTTTTGATGGAAATAAGCTGGTTCAGTGCTGATGGACTCTCTTTAAGCTTTTTCCTTATTAAATTATTCAAAATGGCACCGAATCATGGCAACAAAGGAAAGTTTTCACTGTATTTTATTGGACTCTTACTGTAAAATACACTTGACAATAAAATCCTTCATTTATTCATTCGTATTATGCACTCTGTCTTTTCAATTTTCTGACCACATGATGACAAATGGGGATGTCTGCATGCTATATTCATTGTTGCTCCTTTGTTTAATGTTGGAGCTTCCATATTGTGGGCCTTGGATTACAAAAATTCTGCAAGTCTGAGATATCCAGTGGCAAAGTGCGGAAGGAAAAGTTCCAAATTATGCCAGCTCTTATCTTGCTGGAGTCAGCTCTTTAATCATTTGGAACAGACTGATTTTACCATCACACTCTCAATTAAAAAGAAAGAACCACGGAGCCTCTGAAGATGGAAAATGTTGGAGACCCCTGATGTAAAAGTAAAGGAATTTTGTAGGCTGGATTTCTATCTCATAAGTGAAAATTAGGAAATTTCCTAGCTCAGTGTGGCCACCTAAGGGGAAAGTGCCAGCAAACTTGGGTGTTGTATTCTGTGGGATAGCTGATAACAGGAGTTGGGCCTACTGCAGCGAGAATGAGTTCAGAGATAACAAGGGCGGCTGGATGCCAAGGATAGCTACTCAAAAGGCTCACCTTATTGCTTGGAATTTTGCTTCTGTTATAATAGTGGCAGCAAAACAAAATGAAGCTCTCAATCTCACTCTTCAGAAACTCTTATTCTTTCATATGCTTCACACACCACTTTTATGTCGATTTGTTATAACGTGCCACACCACATCCAGGTCCCTCACACCTTGCATACCAAATTATGGTATTTCCATGTCCAGTTACCCACTATGCACTCTGCACAGAAACAATAAACCATATAGAGGTGATAGGACGTGTGAAGTCAATCATTACTTTCTACTTCCTTAAAAATATAATTCAGCCGTACAACAATGCCAATAATCTAGATGCTTTAAAATATCAATAACAGAAAAAGATAGTTGAAATAACTTTCTCTTGTATAAATAAACATCATGTAATTCAGAGCACTTTAAATTATTGCTTTTGATACTTTAAACAGCCTGAATGGTTAAATATTTTGTAAAGGTGTAGTTAAAACAATATTGTTCTCAGAAAGTAGAAAGTTATAGATGAATGACCAAAGGTGCTACATACAGTATTTCAACTGTAGAGTTTATTGGTTCTGTAAAAGAGGATATAGTGGTGAATGGGGCATGAAAGTATCATGTAAAATCACAAAACCTCAAATACTAGAATTGTGAAGTAAAAAAAAACACAAGAAAAGCTGTTTCTCCAGTATTTTCTGTCTTTTTTTAAATAATGGAAACGGCAAAACTGAGGATGATGGATATAAGGAGCCATTGGGGTTGAAGATAAAAGCATGAGCTTGACATGGTGCGTACAAGGGACCAAAAGGGATTCAGAGGAGGGGCATAACTTGTCATGGCGAGGGTATGGGTCGGAGCCTTTGAACCTACTCTTTAAAAGGATCTTATCCAGACTATGGTTCATGACAACCCATACAGTCTGGGAAACATAAGCTTTAAAGTTTCAAAACTGGGCTGGTTTCATGGAAATTGGCCTATACCCTTAACCCAACCAGGAAGAAATCATGTGTGTCAGGAATGGTGGCCAGGGTTGAGGGCAAAGGCCAGGAATAGGGGAAAAGGCGCAGAATGGACTGCAAGATCATGAAAGCAGTGCTGGTCATTCATAAAGCAAATACACAGCTCCGAATGGTGGGCAAAAGTGAGAGGTAGCAGTTCTAGACTGTATTTGGACTTGAGATCAGCTGGGACAGCATTGAAGACTTGTCCCCTGCTCTTCTAACTGCCAGAAAGCTAGCTAAATAAACTATAGACTAGTTGGAAAGCATTTGTATGTGTCACTTTATGGTGACATAGCACTGTTAGGTGCAGTTGCTGCACCTGTGTGCTACTGGCTCCACCAAGAAGAATTGTTCCTGTGAAACACAGCCAAAGTCCAATATTATTTTTTCTAATTAGATTAGATTAGATTTCTTTACAGTGTGGAAACAGGCCCTTCGGCCCAACAAGTCCACACCGACCCGCCGAAGCACAAACCACCCATACCCCTACCCCTACATTTACCCCTTACCTAACACTATGGACAATTTAGCACGGCCAATTCACCTGACCTGCACATCTTTGGACTGTGGGAGGAAACCAGAGCACCCAGAGGAAACCCACACAGACATGGGGAGAACGTGCAAACTCCACACAGTCAGTCGCCTGAGGCAGGAATTGAACCCGGGTCTCTGGCGCTGTGAGGCAGCAGTGCTAACCACTGTGCCACCGTGCCGCCCACTAATGTTATAAAGTCATGAGGGGCACAGATAGGGTGAATAGCCAAGGTGTTTTTCTGAGGGACGGGTAGTCCAGAACTAGAGGGAAGAGGTTTAAGGTAAGAGAGGAAAGATTTAAAAGGGACCTAAGGGGCAACTTTTTCAAACAAAGGGTGGTGCATGCATGGAATGAGCTGCCGGGGGTGTGGTAGAGGCTGGTACAATTACAACATTTAAAAGACAACTGAGTAGGCATATGAACAAAAAGGGTCTAGAGTGATGTGGGGCAAATGGGACTAGATTCATTTAGGATATCTTGTCGGCCTGAATGAGTTGGACTGAAGGGTCTATTTCCATGCTATATAACACTGTGACTCTATGACTGATCGAGGAGGCTTCGCAGATAACATTCCAAATAATAAAAACAACATTTTGAATTCAAGCACTATTGACACTAACGGGAATGATCATTTGTCTCTCAAGTTACATGCAACTGCTAAATGAGGATTGTAAAATCAGAATCTTTGAAATGGCAACATGCACACGCACAACACCAAACCTTGTACATCATTATATCATCCGCAAAGGTCTGCACAGCACATGTTCACAGAACAAGCCAAGCTTGAGATGGGAACAAAATGGGGCCAGAGAGTAGACAACAGATGGGCCACTGGGGCAGGGAAGGGCAGCAGAGAGAAAGGGAGAATGAACTGCAGGGGTGAGTAGGAGAGAATGGACTGGAAAGAGGGGAAAAAGAACTACAAGAGTGGGGAATAATGGTTCCAAAATGTAAACGTTTACAGTATTTTAAGCAAATGTAACGTTGTCATTTATCTCAGGAGGGTTGGAATATAAAGGCAGCGATGTGCTTCTGAGACTTTATAAAGCTCTAGCTAGGCCACATTTAGAATTCTGTGTCCAATTTTGGGCCCCACACCTCAGGAAGGACATTCTGGCAATGGAGAGTGTCCAGCGGAGATTCACACGGATGATCCCTGGAATGGTAGGCCTAACATATGATGAACGGCTGAGGATCTTGGGATTGTATTCATTAGAAGAAAGTGAGGACTGCAGATGCTGGAAATCAGAGCTGAAAAATGTATTGCTGGAAAAGCGCAGCAGGTCAGGCAGCATCCAAGGAACAGGAGAATTGGTGTTTCGGGCATAAACCCATCTTCAGGAATGAGGAGGGTGTGCCAAGCAGGCTAAGATAAAAGATAGGGAGGAGGGACTTTGGGGAGGGGCGTTGCAAATACGATAGGTGGAAGGAGATTAAGGTGAGGGTGATAGGCCAGAGAGGGAGTGGGTCGGAGAGGTTGGGAAGAAGATTGCAGGTCAAGAAGGCGGTGCTGAGTCTGAGGATTGGGACTGAGAAAAGGTGGGGGGAGGGGAAATGAGAAAGCTGGAGAAATCTGTATTCATCCCTTGTGGTTGGAGGGTTCCTAGGCGGAAGATGAGGTGCTCCTCCAGGCATTGTGTTGCCATGGTCTGGCGATGGAGGAGGCCAAGGACCTACATGTCCTTGGCGGAGTGGGAGGGGGAGTTAAAGTGTTCAGCCACGGGGCGGTTGGGTTGGTTGGTGCGGTTGTCCCAGAGGTGTTCTCTGAAACGTTCCGCAAGTAGGTGGCCTGTCTCCCCAATGTATAGGAGGCCACATCGGGTGCAGCGGATGCAGAAAGTGATGTGTGTGGAGGTGCAGGTGAATTTCTGACGGATATGAAAGGATCCCTTGGGGCCTTGGAGGGAAGTGAGGGGGGAGGTGTGGGCGCAAGTTTTGCATTTCTTGCAGTTGCAGGGGAAGGTGCCGGTAGTGGAGGTTGGGTTGGTGGGGGGAGGGAGTCGTGGAGGGAATGGTCTTTCCGGAACGCTGACAGGGCTGGGGAGGGAAATATATCCTTGGTGGTGGGGTCTGTTTGGAGGTAGCGGAAATGACGAAGGATGATACAGTGTATCTGGAGGTTGGTGGGGTGGTAGGTGAGGACCAGTGGGGTTCTGTCCTGGTGGCGATTGGAGGGGTGGGGTTCAAGGGCGGAGGAGCAGGAAGTGGAGGAGATGCGGTGGAGAGCATCGTCAACCACGTCTGAGGGGAAATTGCGGTCTTTGAAGAAGGAGGCCATCTGGGTTGTTATTGGAATTGGTCCTCCTGGGAGCAGATGCGGTGAAGGCAAAGGAATTGGGAATATAGGATGGCGTTTTTACAGGGGCAGGGTGGGAGGAGGTGTAATCTAGGTAGCTGTGGGAGTCAGTCGGTTTATAGTCTATGTCCATGTTGAGTCAGTTGTCCGAGATAGAAATGGAGAGGTCTAGGAAGGGGAGGAAGGAGTCTGAGACAGTCCAGGTAAATTTGAGGTCGGGGTGGAAGGTGTTAGTAAAGTGGATGAACTGTTCAACCTCCTCGTGGGAGCCCGAGGTAGCACCGATACAGTCATCGATGTAGCGGAGGAAAAGGTGGGGGGTGGTGCCAGTGTAGCTGCGGAAGATGGACTGTTCCACATATCCTACGAAGAGGCAGGCATAGCTAGGGCCCATGCGGGTGCCCATGGCTACTCCTTTGGTTTGGAGGAAGTGGGAGGATTGGAAAGAGAAGTTGTTCAGAGTGAGGACCAGTTCAGTCAGTCGAAGGAGAGTGTCAGTGGAAGGGTACTGGTTGGTTCGGCAGGAAAGGAAGAAGCAGAGGGCTGTAAGGCCTTCGTGATGGGGGATGGAGGTGTATAGGGACTGGATGTCCATGGTGAAGATAAGGCGTTGGGGGCCGGGGAAGTGAAAATCATGGAGGAGGTGGAGGGCGTGGGTGGTGTCCTGAACGTAGGTGGAGAGTTCTTGGACTAAGGGGGACAAGACCATGTCAAGGTATGCAGAAATGAGTTTTGTGGGGCAGGAGCAGGCTGAGACAATGGGTCGGCTGGGGCAGTCAGGTTTGTGGACTTTGGGCAGGAGGTAGAAACGGGCGGTAGGGGGTTGTGGGACTACGAGGTTGGAGGCGGTGGATGGGAGATCCCCTGAGGTGATGAGGTTCTGGATGGTCTGGGAGATGATGGTTTGGTGGTGGGTGTTGGGGTCATGGTCAAGGGGGCAGTAGGAGGAGGTATCCGCGAGCTTGCGCTTAGCCTCAGCAATATAAAGATCGGTGCGCCAAACTACAGTTGAACAGTTCATCCACTTTACTAACACCTTCCACCCCGACCTCAAATTTACCTGGACCGTCTCAGACTCCTCCCTCCCCTTTCTAGACCTCTCCATTTCTATCTCGGACGACTGACTCAACACGGACGTATACTATAAACCGACTGACTCCCACAGCTACCTAGATTACACCTCCTCCCACCCTGCCCCCTGTAAAAACGCCATCCCATATTCCCAATTCCTTCGCCTTCGCCGCATCTGCTCCCAGGAGGATCAATTCCAATACCGAACAACCCAGATGGCCTCCTTCTTCAAAGACCTCAATTTCCCCTCAGGCGTGGTTGACGATGCTCTCCACCGCATAACCTCCACTTCCCGCTCCTCCGCCCTTGAACCCCGCCCCTCCAATCGCCACTAGGACAGAACCCCACTGGTCCTCACCTACCAACCCACCAACCTCCAGATACATCATATAATCCTTCATCATTTCCGCCACCTCCAAACAGACCCCACCACCAGTGATATATTTCCCTCCCCACCCCTATCAGCATTCCAGAAAGACCAGTTCCTCCGCGACTCCCTCGTCAGATCCACACCCCCCACCAACCCAACCTCCACTCCCGGCACCTTCCCCTGCAACTGCAAGAAATGCAAAACTTGCGCCCACACCTCCCCCCTCACTTCCCTCCAAGGCCCCAAGGGATCCTTTCATATCCATCAGAAATTCACCTGCACCTCCACACACATCATTTACTGCATCCGCTGCACCCGATGTGACCTCCTATACATTGGGGAGACAGGCCGCCTACTTGCGGAATGTTTCAGAGAACACCTCTGGGACACCTGGACCAACCAACCCAACCGGCCCATGGCTGAACACTTTAACTCCCCCTCCCACTCCGCCAAGGACATGCAGGTCCTTGGCCTCCTCCATCGCCAGACCATGGCAACACGACACCTGGAGGAAGAGCACCTCATCTTCCGCCTAGGAACCCTCCAACCACAAGGGATGAATGCAGATTTCTCCAGCTTTCTCATTTCCCCTCCCCCCACCTTTTCTCAGTCCCAACCCTCAGACTCAGCACCACCTTCTTGACCTGCACTCTTCTTCCAGACCTCTCCGCCCCCACCCCCTCTCTGGACTATCACCCTCACCTTAACCTCCTTCTACCTATCGTATTCGCAACATCCCTCCCCCAAGTCCCTCCTCCCTACCTTTTAACTTAGCCTTCTTGGCTCACCCTCCTCATTCCTGAAGAAGGGCTTGTGCCCGAAATGTCAACTCTCCTGTTCCTTTGATGCTGCCTGACCTGCTGTGCTTTTCCAGTAACACATTTTTAAGCTTATATTCATTAGAGTTTAGAAGGTTGAGGGGAGAGCTAATAGAAACTTACAAGATAATGCATGGCTTACAAGGGTGGTCACTGGGAGGTTGTTTCTGTTAGGTGGAGAGACGGGGACCCGTGGGCACAGCTTTAGAATTAGAGGGGGTCAATTTAGAATAGAAATGAGGAGACATTTCTTCAGCCAGAGAGTGGTGGGCCTGTGGAATTCATTGCCACGGAGCGCAGTGGAGGCTGAGATGTTATATAATTTCAAGGCAGAGATTGATAAATTCTTGATCTCACCAGGAATTAAGGGCTATGGGGAGAGTGCGGGTAAGTGGAGTTGAAACGCCCATCAGCCATGATTAAATGGTGGAGTGGACTCGATGGGTCGAATGGCTTTACTTCCGCTCCTATGTCTTATGGTCTAGTGTTCTTAGGTTCTGTTCAGCATTATTTCTAGGCATCCCTTTAAATGTACACTCCACCCATTTTCACCTGGAGTCAAGTTCCATTGTACATTCTCGGAGCCATATTAACATTTTAAATGTGACCTTAAACAGTCTGCTTTGCTCAGGACATCACCCAAATAATATAACTAAAATGGCCATTTTCATGTCACTGCCACGCATACCACAATTCGCATTTAAAAATTGACCCTATAATATTACTTTCAGAACACAGATACATTAATACTGATATTGGTGCACAAGAAATTTGGTGTCTCCATTTAGTAGCGCACTATGTCTTTGCCTGAACAAAGCTGTCGCAGAGAATTGTCATCAGTCATAAAGAAAATGTTTTGTCTAAATTTGAATCTAGATCGTTTAACATGATTTTAATTGCAAGAGTTACTGGAAATTCAAGCAAGAATTAATTTCGTGACTGAACAATCCGAGAATTATTTAAAGGTCACTTTATAGCAGCTATGAATTTAACTTGCTTTGGGTGTGTAACTTACAAATAACTTAAAGGTATGCACGAAATCCAAAAGCAAAATTTGATCAGGTCTGCTTTGTGTAGCAGATATATTGCAAAGATATAGATAGCTTATACAATAGCAAAATACTGCAGACGCTTGCAATCTGGAATAAAAACTGCACCTGACAAAGGGGCTGCACTCCAAAAGCTTGTGAAATTTCATGTAAACCTGTTGGACTATAACCTGGTATCATGTGACTTCTGACTTTGTCCACCCCAGTCTAATACCAGCACCTCCACATTATGGAATAAAAAGTGAAAGTGCTGGATAAACTAAGACAAGTCATGGTGGTTTTGAAACATGAATTTTTATTTCTTTCTCCACAGAAACTGACAGGACCTGCTAGGTTTCTTCTGAATTTTCTGTTTCAATGATTACAGATAATTTGTATACATCAAATTAATTATGTGTTTGTATATTCATAAATAACAACATTAATAACAAGCATGAGTAATCGAAACAATACTTGACACTACAAATATAACATTAATTGACCAAATCGAACTCATCGGGACAATCTTAAACAGATCTGCACAAAAAAACGAGAAATGTATTGAAAAGTTCTGTGAGGCTTTTCTTGACATCGGAAACAGCTCGTCACATTCTGTAATTCTGTTCCAGGTGTTGAGAGGTGATTTTCACTTGGGAGCCATTCCTTGCCTATTAAAGGGATTACTGCTTGTCAATGATGTGATTAACTGCAAACTTCACATTATTTTGCAGCTTCCCATCCTACCACCTGTCTCAGGCAAACCAGATGCCAGGAATTCTTGACATGCAAGTCAGGGTGGGTGAGACTTGCTTGTTGCTGGCTGTGTGAAGGGTCCATGTTTATATACAATGCAGTGTCACCCATGTTACCAGAACGCCCTCAAAAGATATTTTTCTTCCCTTCCATTATGACTTAGTGCTGCCTAAGGTTCTACTATTGAACTGAAGGGACTCTGCTTGGCAGTAGAACCCGTTCGTGTTGGAAGTTTATTTGGGCAGTCCTTGGAACATTTGTGCCTGGATAGCTGGGAAATACTGAAGGTGCCCTTATCTCCTGATGCTTCCTGGCACTCCCCAACCCCCTACAAGGAAGGAGAAGGGTAACATGTGTCAAGTTCTCCATTAACTGAGGGATGAATGGCTCAGGCTATTTGTGTGCACCACTCAATTAGACCCTGCTGGACCTGACTCTCCATGGCTGCTGCTATACTGTCCATCAAGACGGCAAGACACTTGGATGCTTGAAGCAACTGGGCCCCCGTAGCAGAGCTGCTCTTCTGCAGTCTCTGTGCCATTGTTGCCTGCCAGTACTGTTCCTCCCTGTGCATGTGGACAAAGTCCCTAGTTGCCAACACCATAGGGCCCTCTTCTGCCTCAAGCTGAGAAATTGCCCGATCTCAAACAGTTGAGTGTTAGCAGCATGGGGCACTTCTCTCTAAGTCGACTGTGGAGCAATTGCAGTGAGCTGCTCAACAAATTGTGATTCCAAACATTCTAAACCCGACATTCTCTTTCTCTGACATCTTCTGAATGAATGTCCTTCAGTGAGCAGGAGAGCTACTTTTTATTTCTATGTTATATAGTAGAAATCATATGTTTCAGATTTCCAGGATTTTCTTCAAAAGGTTCAACAAACATTTAAAGTGTTGCATTTGAACGCCAGAAGCAAAATAATAAAAATAAATATCTCAAGCACTTAACACCTGAAAATGATTCTCATCATGGGTTGGTTTCTGCTTCCAAGACCACCCACTGCTGCCCTATTGTGACATTTCATTTCCCACACTATTCTTAAGCTTCCTCTGAGTGTGAATGCCTAATTAGTGCAGCATAATAAGCAGATTTTTGCTGTTAACCCAGGTTCACGAGAAAATATGCGGAGGTTGGCGATTCAATAATCGGTTTGAAGTAGAAACATGAGAGCAAAACATGGAGATATTTTTTATTCCAGCTCACCTACTGAACTTTCTTCTCAGGAGTGCAAAGGTTAACATGTTTGCTAGCTACATTACTCAATAGAGTAACTCAGAGTAACTCCATTCAGCCTGATGTTCTGAATGTCAATTGAAATAAGTTCAAAGACAGTAGATGCACAAATTGTTAAATGCGAATGGAAATTACAGTGATTCTATTTTTTTCTAAGGAACGTCATTGAAGTATTTATTTTCTGATGCTTCCGTTCAGAGCACTGTGAAAAAAAGATTACCTTCAACCCCAGAAAATGAATGCAATCTTTTCACCTTTCACGCACTATTTTCATGAAATTGTGTGTTATGTGATCTAATGAGTGTCATATTCCAGGGTATCCATTGCAGAGCACATGCAGCCTGTTTGCATCACAGGCCAAAACTCATTGCATAAAGGGGAACATAAAAAAACTGCAAAGATGATCATATTACGAAAACAGAAATACTTGGAGAAATTCTGCAGGTCTGGTAGCATCTGTGGAGAGAGAAACAGAATTAACGTTTTGAGTCCAGTTACCCTTCTCAGAGTTTGGAGTTCTCCAGCGATTTCTGTTCGTGTTTCAGATCTTCAGCATCTGCAGTTTTTGTTTTGTTTTATTTTAGATTATCGTATTACTATACTGCGCTGGAGAAACTCTGGAGACAGTGGTGGTAGCTGTTCATGTTGTTCTGGTTCTGCAGTTTCCAATGTGGGGACAAACACTTCTTGCCAGTGCGTTTCTGTATTTAGACTCGTAGAGCTGCATAGCAAAGAAACAGACCCTTCTGTCCAACTCATCCATGCCAATCACATATCCTAAATAAATCTCTTCCTATTTTCCATCATTTGGCCCCTAGCCCTCGAACATTTCCTACTCATACACCCATCCAGATGCCTTTTACACGTTGTAATTGTACCAGCCTCCACCACTTCCTCTGGCAACTCATTCCACACATGCACCATCTTCTGCATGGAAAAGTTGCCCCTTAGGTCACTTTTAAATCTTTCCCCACTCACCCTAAACCTATGCCCTCTAGTTTTGGACTCCCCATGCCCAAAGCCATGCTAACTATCCCTATTCAGTCCTTGTCTTTCCAAATACATGTAATTCCTGTCCCTCAAAATTCCCTCCAGCAACTTGCCCACCACCAACGTCAGGCTCTTCAGCCTATAGTTCCCTGTCTTGTCCTTACCACCCTTCTTAAATAGTGACACCACGTTAGCCAACCTCTAGTCTTCCAGCACCTCAGCCGTGATTATCGCTGATACAAATATCTCAGCAAGGAGCCCAGAAATCACTTCCCTAACTACCCCCAGAGTTTTAAGGTACACCTGATCAGGTCCTGGGCTTTATCTATCTTTAAGCATATAAAGATGCTCAGCACCTCCTCCTCTGTAATATGGACATTTTTCAAGATGTCTCTATTTATTTCCCCATATTCTTATCTTCCATATCCTTTTCCATAGTAAACACTGATGCAGAATACTCATTTAGTATCTCCCCCAATTCCTGCAGTCCCACACATAGACTGCCTTGCTGATCTTTAAGGGACCCTATTCCCTCCCTAGTTTTTATTTGTCCTTCATGTATTTGTAGAATCCCTTTGGAATACCCTTTACCTTATTTGCCCAAACTATTTCATGTCCGCTTTTTGCCTTCCTAATTCCCATTTCCTATTGCTTTTATAGTCTTCTATGAGTTCACTCAATCTCTCCTGTGTTCATTCTTATTCTTGACTAAAACCTCAATTTCTCAGGTCACCCAGCATTTCTTAGCTCTGCAGCTTTGTCCTTCACCCTAGCAAGAATATATTGTCTCTGCAATCTGGTTATCTCATTTTTGAAGGCTTCCTCATATTCCAGCCATCCCTTTATCTGCAAATTCTGGAATCAAGTGCCACTTTGTCTCACTTGCTGCCAATGACAGTGGTGTAACAGAAATACAGTTTAAAAATATAGCAGCTAGAAAAGTGGGAACATTAGCCAAAGGGAAAGGAATTGAAATTACATTGCACGTATTACTGTAATTCTTATTTCAAATGACACACAGCAACTCTGGAGAATGCAAATACTGGAATTTGTAATGTGTGTGTTCAACCAATTCATTCAAAAGAGTGGTTTTTGTTCAATTGGTCAGAGATTCACTGTTTACATTCTGTTGAGTAGTGTGAAGGACATCTGAGGAGGGAGCTGTGTTAAAATGAACTAGACAAGCTTGCTTCACAACAGAATGCAATTGTCTCTAAGGATGAAGCATTTAAAATTATCTCTTTACTTTCAGAAAGACCAGTCCAGTGTAGGAAATAGAACTATTATTTTCTTTTTTTTTTCTATTTTTCTTGTTAAAATTGTAAATGTTAATATGTGATTGCAGGTAACTGTTTCTGAAACATGATTATTGCAGACTGTCAACACAATACTTTAAAAAATGGCATATATTGACTCCAAATAAGTCAATTTTCTCTTTTGCTGTTCAAATATAAAATCAATAATGGAATATAAATAATGATAGAATTAAATTTGACTTTTTTCTTCTTTCGTTACTTTTATTTGAAGAAGGTGTATTGATGGCAGGCTTCACTTTTACATTTCTGTGATTTGCTATCATGATGAATATGAGGTAGAGTGTCAAATACTGCAGAACTTTTTTGTGCACAGCTCATGTTATAAATTTTACAAGATAGAACATTTTCCTTATGTGATTCAAGGAGATGTGCTAAGAGTGGCAGAGATCCTTGCCTGATCTGGCTTATGTGTGATTCCAGACCCATAGTAACATAGTTAACTGTTATCTGCTCCATGAAATGTATCAAAATGCGACTTAAAATGAGATGGTTTGCTTGCCATCAGCTTCAGTACTGTAAATGACAATATTAAACTTAGGCCTTTCGATCTTGCATCCATCTCCTTATTAACACCTGGGGGCTAGAGATAAAATTGGGAAAGCTGTCTCACAGTCCAGTCAAGTAGCTACTCAACATAGTCACATACATGGAATTATACTTTAAAATGTCCCCAACTTCGCCATCACCATCCCTGGATATGTCCTGCCCCATCACCAGGATGCAGCTGTCAGAGGTGGTGTCACTGCTGCATACACTCAAGAGAGAGTTGCCCGAGGGATCCTTGATATTAATTCCAGAACCAATAACATCTCATAGCATCATGTCAAATATGGGCAAAGAAGCCTCCTGCTGATTACCATGTACTGTACCCCACCAGCTAATGAATCAGTACTCCTCCATGTTGAACACGACCTAGAGGGAACACTACATGTTGCATTGGTATGGAACTTTCTCCAGGTGGAGGACTTTAATGTCCATTATCTAAAGAGGGTCAGAACCACTATGATAAGAGCATAAAATATAGGAGCAGAATTAGGCCATTCGACCATGGCTGATATGTTTCTCAACCCCATTCTTCTCCTTTCTCCCCATAACCTTTGATCCCCATACCAATCAAGAACCTATCTATCTCTGTTTTAAATACACTCAATGACTTGGCCTGCACAGCCCTCTGTGACAATGAGTTCAACAGATTAACTACCCTCTGGCTGAAGAAATTCCTCCTCATCTCAGTTCCAAAAGTCATTTCTTTACTCTGATGCTATGCCCTCAGGCCCTAGTCTCTTCTACTAATGGAAACATCTTCCCCTTGTCCACTCTATCTCGGTCTCTCAGTATTCAGTAAGTTTCAATCAGAGGCCTTCCATCCTTCTAAACTTCATTGTACAGACCCAGAGTCCTCATGCGCTCACGATATCATCCCTAGGATCATTCTTGTATACCTCCTCCAATGCCAGGTCATCCTTCCTTAGATGCAGGACTTAAACTGCTCACAATATTCCAAATGTGGTCTAACTTGAACCTTATACAACCTTAACAGTCCATCTCTACTCTTGCATTCTATTGAAATTAATGCTATTGTTGTATTTGCCTTTCTAGCCCCCAGCTGAACCTACATGTTAACTTTTAGAGAATCCTGAACTAGGACTCCCAAGTCCCTTTGTGCTTCAGATCTCCAAAGCCTTTGCCCATTTAGAAAACAATCTATGCCTCTATTCTTACTAACATGCATAACCACAAACCTGCCAACATTGTAGTCCACCTGCCACTTCTTTGCCCACTCTGTCCTAGCCAGTACAAATCCTTCTGCAGCTTCCCAGCTTCCTCAGCACTACCCATCCCTCCACCTATCTTTGTGACATCTGCAAACTATTAACAATGCCCTCAGTTCCTTCAGCTAGATCATTAATGTATAACGTGAATAGTTGTAGTCCCCAACAGGGAGCATTGCAGAACTCCACTAGTCCCGTAACTTTGCAATTTGTTTTGGTAAGTGCACAGTGAAAATTACCCAGAGTAAGTTAGCAGGGTTGACTACCAGGTTTTAAGACAGATAAAACTTTATTCTCCAAATTACGGAATGAAACACAAAGAATAGAATAAGGAACACCTACAGAACTCAGTCAATTCAAACTAGACTTAATTATGCTGTTCCGAATGTGCATAACAGTTCCCAATAAGCAAACCCCTTAAACACAGTAAAAATTAAACAAAGGCTTACAGGTCGAAGTTAGAAGGGCAGAAGGAGAGAGAGTCTAGTAGCCTGTTTCCACACAGCCCGGTGCTGAATCAGCTCAACCAAGACTTCAGCTTCTAGGACTGACCACTTCCCTTTCACAATGCAGATCACTTCTAAAACATAAGCTTTGGCCTAAAGTCTCATCTGTTTGTGTATAAACCAAAAGGCCTTTCATCTCTCTCCCAAACCAGTCGATTCGGAGCCTGAGTGATTTATGACCCCTCTGAGAAAAACCAAGAACACAGTATCCTTGAGAAAAGGAACAGCTTTTAGAAAAAGGACCAGCTTTGTGACACCCTGAGAAAGACCCCTTTGTCCCTTTTCCTGCTTTCCTGCAGTTAGCCTAACCTCTAACCATGCCAGTACCTAATCCCAATGGCTATTATCTTATTTAGCAGCCTCCTGTGCTGCACCTTGTCCAAATGGATCGTGTCCACAATCTTTCTTTTGTCTAACTTGCTTGTTACCTCCTCAAAGAATTCTAACAGCTTTATCAGGCATGACCTAACATCATTGTGAATGTATCTACACCAAATGAAATGCAACAGTTCAAAAAGATGGCTCATGCTCACCATCAAGCTTAATTCAGGATGGGCATGATGGATGGAAAGGCAAAGGCTGGCATGTACAGTGTCGTGTATTGGCTGAAGGTTGACATAGGGAATAAGGAGGCATGAAGACGATTGGAGCTCATGCATTAGCATCAGTTAGATGCTTCATCATTGAGTATATTCAAGGTGGAGATGAATTTTCAGGGAATCAATGAGTATGAAGAAGGCTCAGGAAAGTGAGTTGAGACAAGAGCTCGACCTTGACAATATTGAGTGGTGAAGAAGAGTAAAGGGATCAAAATGGTTTACTTTGGCTCCTATTTCTTATGCTCTTACATCCTTAATTGGAGAGTTCAGCTTTTAGCTTGTGTCTTTTAAAAAATGTAGATGCCTCTGAGGCCCTGGATAACAAAATGTGTGTCATTTATTTAGAGGGCAAGTGTACAATTGCTTTAGATATGGTACTCCTAGAGGGAAGTTTGTGTGATGGTTGATTAATTTACAGGCAATAGAAGACAAACAGACCATTGCAAAATCAGCATAACACACTCTTTCAGCCAGTATGCTGAGCCTGCCTGTTTCTGTCATGATGTGGAGGCACCAGTATTGGACTAGGGTGGACAAAGTCAGAAGTCACATGACACCAGGTTATAGTCCAACAGGTTTATTTGAAATCACAAGCTTTCAGAGCACAGCTCCTTTGTCAGGTGTAGTAAGGAAGAAGAGCACGCAGACACAACGTATAGGCAGAGAGATCAAGGCCAGAGAGATCAAAAGATCATACAACTGGTTGATTGATTGAGTAATTTATTGTCACTTGTACCAGAGTACAGTGATAAGCTTTGTTTACAAGCAGTACAGGCAGGTCATAGTTAGCAAGGATGTACAGAACAAAACATCTAGACGGAGGCATATAGTTAACATTGCACAGGACACACAAGATAGATCAACATTAGCAAGATCAGCATGATTTGAGGCTAGAGAATCCATTCAATAATCCAATAATAGCCAGGAAGAAGCTGTCCCTGAACCTACTGGTTCATGTGTTCAAGCTTCTGTATCTTCTGCCAGACAGAAGAGGTTGTAAGAGATCATTGTAGAGGTGCAATGGGTCTTTGATGATGTTGGCAGCAGGCGGGAATTGAACCCGAGTCTCTGGCGCTGTGAGGCAGCAGTGCTGACCACTGTGCCACCATGCCGCCCCAGCCTGTTTAGCCTCTCCCTATAGCTCAAATCCTCCAACCCTGGCAACATCCTTGTAGATCTTTTCAAAACCCTTTCAAGTTTCACAACATATTTCCGATAGGAGGGAGACCAGAATTGCACACAATATTCCAACAGCGGCCTAACCAATGTCCTGTAGAGCCGCAACATGACCTCCCAACTCCTGTACTCAATACTCTGACCAATAAAGGAAAGCATACCAAACGCCTTCTTCACTATCCTATCTACCTGCGACTCCATTTTTAAGGAGCTATGAACCTGCACTCCAAGGTCTCTTTATTCAGCAACACTCCCTAGGACATTACCATTTATTGTATAAGTCCTGCTAAGATTTGCTTTCCCAAAATGCATCACCTCGCATTTATCTGAATTAAACTCCATCTGCCACGTCTCAACCCATTGGCCCATCTGATCAAGATCCTGTTGTAATCTGAGGTAACTTTCCTCGCTGTCCACTACACCTCCAATTGTGGTGCGGTTTAGGGTGAGCGGGAATGATATAAAAGAGACCTAAGGGGCAACTTTTTCACGCAGAGGGTTGTGCGTGTATGGAATGTGCTGCCAGAGGAAGTAATGGAGACTAGTACAATTGCAACATTTGAAAGGCATCCTGGATAGGTGTATGAATAGGAAGGGTTTGGAGGGATATGGGCCGGGTGCTGGCAGGTGGGACTAGATTGGGTTGGGATATCTGTTCGGCATGGACGGGTTGGACCAAAGTTTCTGTTTCTGTGCTGTACATCTCTATAACTCTATGACTAAGCATCAACAAAAGGAACCAATTACCAGGCAATTAACATTTTACCAAATACAAAGATATCATGTGGAAAACAGTGGAGGTTTGATCTGATCAATATACTTCTGGATATTCTCCACACTTAGCAAGATTTCTTTCAATAGTTCAGTACAGGCCAACTCATTTTTTTCTATGGAATGGGTAAACATTCAACTAAATACAGAATGCAAAATCTTTGAGTTCAGCTTGCACATTACTTCTGCGAAAGCAAACACAATTTTTAGGTGCCAAAATAAATTGACCTTTGAAATAAAAATATACATAGTTTAGTATGGCAATTTGTTGATTCCCCAGTAGCTAAGAAAACGCAGCGGCCACAAGTTTCTTTCAAGCAAAGGGCACACTACAGACATAAGATGGACATGAATCTGCACATGAAGCATTGGATCTCTACCCAGAAGGACACCCTACAGGAAACACTGTTCCCCTCAAAATGTATCACAAGGATATGGGTCGGCAGGACTCTTTCTGCCAGAGCTCCTGTGGATACCTTCTGCTCTGCACTGAGGGTCCTGACTTCCACATAAGTGAATTGGCAAAAGAAAGGTCTACCAGGTTTCAACAGAACATTGCTAGCTAGATCAACCAAATTGATGCGAGCATGTTAAAGTACATTAGTGCCTGTGCTGTGGACTGCTGCTCCCCTAGCTTGCTAATGCCAAAATTAGATCCTTACTGGCTTGACTCTTAGCTGTACCAGCAATATTCAAATTTGTTAACCCATTTCCTAGATACTTCAGAAGAGTAGAGGTCAGTTTTGCAATAGACATTCCATTGTGTCACACATGTGGAATTGGAGCAGGAACGAGCTGTAGTAATCACCCATCCTCATATTGTCTCCCTAGGCGATACCTCCTCCGCATTCCATCTTCCATCTCAGTAACATCTAAACAACCAGACAACAGGAAATCCCTGACAATCTCAGCCAGGTTTACCTTTGCAATCTTTAATCCATTTCTGAACAAGAATGTAATTTGTTTTTCATCGAAGGCATTACTCGGGTACACCTACAATAAAAAGGTAATGCTGTTATGCTTCAATTACATACGGTATTGGCAAGACCACATCTCCAATACTGTGTACAGTTTTGCTCCCCTTATTTAATGAAAGATGCATTGAAGGTGATTCAGAGGAACATCTTAGAATAATAGATTAATATCTGGAGTCAGTGGATTATCTTATGAGGGTAGAATGGACAAGCTGGGCCTGTTTCCCCAGCAGTTTAAAAGATCCAAGAGGTGATTTAATTAAAGTGTATGAGAGTCTGAATCATCCTGACAATGTGGATGTTGAAAGGATGTTCCCTCTTGTAGGTGAGTCCAGAACTAGAGAGCATTGTTTTAAAATTAGGGCCAGAGATCAGAAACCTCACAAAAGATTGGAACACTTTGGAATCCTCTGCCTGAAAATATTTTAAAAATATTTTTACAGGAGATATAATTGGATTTTTCTCAGGCAGTGCAATCAGATGTTATCAAGGGAGATGGAAATGTGTAATTCATAACACAAACAGATCAGCCATGATCTTATTGAATAGTAGAGCAGGCCCAAGGGATCAAATGGTCTACTTCTTCTCCTATGTCACCTGTTTGTACCACGTTGCATTTAGGGTCCCCAAAACGGTACATAGAAAGATATGTTCCACACTACTGGGCTCCCAATGGGATTTGTGTTCAAAAGGGAGTTAAGAACCAGCAACAGTGCTGCAAACGTTTAGCAGTAATTCTCTGAAAAGCAAAATTGTGCTCCTTGTTGCAAGGATGGGATCAATACATTTTTTATACTGAATATTCCAGGAAATGTAAAGTGAAATAGCTTATAGTTAAATTTATAATAAATCCTTTCACAATATGTTTCATTATTTTCTTAGCATGGGTTAATAACTTCTCATTAACTAGATATTTTCAGGGAATGGTCAATAACATATTAAAATCCTCTTCTCATTATTTCTAGATGAGGCAATAGCCATTCAATCCTTAGTGGACAATGTCTTTCAGTTAAGGTGAAAGGGCAGTCTTCACAATCATTCATGTTGGGAATAGGCTAGGTTATTGCTGGAACTAATGTCCAGTAACCCATTTGGGTTTGAAGTAAATTTATGCTTTCAAATTTCCTGCATTTCTAGGGAGCTGCTGCAGCCGTTACCATAGCTCCCAGAGACTTGAACAATTTGCATTGGCTGTTTGTAGTACATGCACATACGATGTTAACTCCTGCTGTGAGTCTATGTCCCTTGATACCTATTAAAATTTGCTGAATTCTGTGTTGTTTTCATTGACAGATGTGTACAAATGAAGCATTTTCACTTCCGATAAAGTATATGCATAAATTCATTTCAAACCACTTGGAAGTGTTGATGGAAAAATGTGTAGATATTTTAAGCAGCCTGTTCAGACATGTTATGACCCATAGGTTTAAGGTGAGAAGGGAAAGATTTAAAAGGGATCTCAGGGAGAACTTTTTCACACAGAGAGTGTTGCATATATGGAATTAACTGCCAGAGGAAGTAGTGGACGCTGGTACAATTACAAAATTTAAAAGGCATCTGGATGGGTGTATGAATAAGAAGGGTTTAGAGGGATATGGGTCAAATGCTAGCAAATGGGCCTAGATTAATTGAGGATATCTGGTCGGCATGGATGAGTTGGACTGAAGAGTTTGTTTCCATGCTGTACATCTCTAAGACTTTTTGACTCTATGTGTGAGGGAGGTGGGACCTAAACTGAAACCTTCTGATCCAGATTTAGGGACACTAACACTGTGCCACAAGAGCTTATGGAATAATGCATAAGTATTTTCAATCGACCTGATTCAGGCATATTATGACAGACCTTTGGAGTGGGTGAGACTTGAAATTAGGCCTTCTGGCTCAGAGGCAGGGACTAACACTGCTCCACAAGAGGCTTTGGAAAGATATGCATGCTAGCAGGAAATACCTAATCAGTGGATATACCTGCTAGCTGTTGAATTAAAATCAGGATGGCACGGTGGCTCAGTATTAGCACACCTGCCTCACAGCGCTAGGACCGGATTGTCTGTGTGGAGTTTACACATTCTCTTTGTACCCCCATGGGTTTCCTCTGGGTTCTCCATTTCCTCCCACAATCCAAAGCTGTGCAAGTTAGGTGAATTGGCCATGCTAAATTGCCCATAGTGTTAGGTGCATTAGTCAGAGGGAAATGGGTCTGGGTGGGTTACTCTTTGAAGAGTCAGTGTGGAATTGTTGGGCTGAATGGCCTGTTTCCACACTGTATCTAATCTAATCATTGATCATATTACTGTTAACACAAAGAAGATGGAGCAAATTTATATCCAGGTCACTTCAGCTATTGTTTAATAGTTGTACGTTTGCTCGTGGAATCAAGCAAAAAGTACAAAAAACATACTTCATAACTCATCTCTAACTAACTTGTAGTCTGACTTAAAAGCAAAGGCATTATTAATGCTGAAAGTGAAGGTTGTGGTTGAAATGCAATGTTTGGGCTAGTGCAAAAGGAACATTAATATGCTCCTAGCCAATATTAAAAGTCATTCAGCATTCCTTGTGTCTCACATTAATTGCCTCAGGCAGAAATAAGAATGCAAATTGTTACCAGTTGACAGCACTATTAATGTCAAGAATGAGAATAGACAAATTAATAGTTCAGAGAAGAAATTGCAGCAGAGGGTAGATCGCTGTTTGCCATGAGATGTGGTGGGAGAATTGTAGTTCTATTTCTGTGTCCATATGGGCAGTAAAGCCACGTAATTTCTGTCCTTCTGGTAGTAGATTCTTAGATCTGAAAACTGGGAGATATTCAAGTCTTAGGCAAGGTAAAGGGAGCACCACAGATAGAAATTTAGCAAAAATGCTGATTGCCAATACAGAGAAGCCACTAATGGGTTAACTCCTGTGAAAGAGATTCTATGGAAAGATGAAAGCTCATAGATACAAACAAACTCTCTTTGAAGCATATGAATTTACATTAAAGCCTGAATAGCATGTAAATCAAACAATGGAAATGCAAAGAAAAGGTACACATTTAACAACATATCTTTCAAATGATTAGATGAAGAAAAATAGCAGAAAAGAAATTACTTTGTTAAACTTGCAGTTCTTACTTAAATGAATATAAAAATGAAGTCAACATTTAATTTTTACACCAGAGATCAAATGTTGGGTTTCACCCATATTTCAACAACAATAAGAAATTGAGAATGTAATGTTATTTCTGCCTTAGTGCACCATTTTATAAATGGTAAAGTCTTGGTGCAGGAGCATTTCACGTTCACACATTAAAAGTAGTCTGATAATTATTTAAGAAATAAAATAGTAGTGGTTAAATGATATAATATTCTGATTCTAAACTTTTGTAGATTGTGAGAGATGGGGAAGGTTCAGATTGGCAAGAAAGTTGAGTAAGAAATGTTGCAATACATCTCAGTTTCAAATTCTTAGCAGAAGAATCATGTTTCATTGTGCTAATGATCGATTTAGTTTTGTTATAATCATACAAACAAAATGCATTCCTTGATGGATCTAATATATTATTATGCTTATTAGAAATTAATATACTTTCTGGTAGTTTAACATCACACAACCCTTCTAAGCAACACTTGAGAAAGAAATACATTATTGGATTCAGAACAGAGTCAGAGATTTAGAGTTCCAGCTGCAAGACCAAAGGAGGCTCTTTTTCACCTTAATTCCATTTCATGACTGGGAGAACATGAAATATTCAAAGAGAAAGAAGGCAGAGTTTGTAAACTTCTAAATCATTCATCCTTAACATCATAGTTACTGATGCAAAGAAATGACTCTAGATCGCACAGTTAAAAGATGTGCATGTTCGGTGAATCGGCCATGCTGAATTGCCCTTAGTGTTCAAAAATGTGCAGTTTAGGGGCATTAGTCAGGGGTAAATATAGATTACGGGGAATGGGTCTGGGTGGGTTACTCTTCAGAGAGTTGGTGTGAACTTGGTTTTTTCACACTGTAGGGGTTCTATGATTCTATAACCAAAGTCAACTTTTAGATGAAATTTAAACCTTGTAGTAGTGTTAATTTTGTAATATTTGTAATTGTATGATACTTCAGATTTTCATCAATGAAGACTATGTATTGAATAATATTTCACTACACTTTTACATTACAGCACAGCAATTTGTTTAGATTAGCAATCTTGTTAGATTTTTTTGTGTAGTTTAAGCTATATACAAATTTTATACCATATCTTGTGCCTTTGATTAAAAAAAACACTTTCTAGACATTCAACACTGCACAAATGTTGCACTGCACATCAGCCAACAAATGCTGTAAGAAAAAAAACAAAAAATAAAACTCACTTCTAAGTGTCTGACTCAAAGGAATCTTCACCAAGAAAGTGAAAATTGAGACTTGGCTCCTGACTGCTTATGCTCCTTTTTTTTCTAAAGCAAAAGGGTAAAGAGGACGTCAATCAATCCTTTGTGTCAGTAAATACAGTAGTCATAAGTTGTTGTCGCCATAGTCTTACTAGACCACAGGGGCTTCTCTTTTATTAGAGAGAAGTAACTGGTGGTGATTTCACTTGAGGGCCACCAGACCTCAGGCAAAGAAAGGGGCGTGGAAGGAAAGTCTTTCGTGATAACCTCAAACTGGTGATGGGAATTGAACCTGCACTATTGGCATCACACTGCTCCGTAAACCAAACCGTCAACTGAGCTAGACTGATTCCCAGTCAGAAGTAGGCAATAAACAGATTATAGGGAAGAGGATGGGGCACAAGGATAATTGAAAATTTAAGGTGCCAATCAGGAGATTGTGGAAAGTGGAATCAGTCGATGTCCATCATAGTTAAGAGCCAATTAGCGAATGATCATGCATCCCTCAATGAGTTAATAGTAACCTTCACCATTGAAGGGCTTTTGCCTGAAACATCGATTTTACTGCTCCTCGAAAGCTGCCTGAACTGCTGTGCTCTTCCAGCACCACTAATCCAGAATCTGGTTTCCAGCATCTGCAGTCATTGTTTTTACCTAGTAACCTTCACCAAACTCAAGCCAATCAGAATTAATAAATGCTGTTAGTTGTGGCTTGGATGATTTAATAAGCAACAACCATTAGTGATAAATGCATACACAAATTTGAACGTGAAGTTTCTCTGCTGTCAAGATTTTGAGGAGAGAGACAGACCATGTGTCATTCTAGCCCTAAACTGAATTAGAATGCAAGGGACACAGTACAGATGCCCTGCTTTTATAGGTATTATTTATAAGTTGGGTAGAGTCTCCTGAGCTAGTGCACCAGTCTGTCTCCTATTACCTTATTGATTAAAATCTTAAATGAACAAATTAATATTGGGATTTGACTTTAAGTCATAAAATCTAAAACTTACAGGCATACTGCTGTTCCTATTTTTCATGTTCATAAAATGCAAGGCTGATCCATTTTCAATCTACTTCAGTCAGAAGTAACAAGTAGATGACACTCACCAACAGATGCCAGTCTTCTACAAATCCACTTCAAGAAAAGATTGAGTATCCTCGATATATTAAAGGTTATGGCCACAATAGCTTTTCTGCCTTCATTCTGAATATTTGTGCTCAAGAATTGACTACACTTCTAATCAAGCTGTTTGATTACAGCTACAATGCTGATGTCTATTTGGTATTGTGGCATTTTCCTGGCTTCATGGCTTATCCACAAAATGGACAGCGCTAAATCAATTACCACCCATCAGGAAAGTGATGAATGCTGTCATTGATAGTGTTATCAAGCAACATTTACTCATCTCAGTTTCACTGAAGTTGGGTTCTGCCAAGACCATTTGACTCCAGGTCTCATTACAGGTGGGACTGACAGCTCTTGACATTAAGGCAACATTTGATCAAATAGAATGGCAAGGAGGCTCTGTACAGTTGGAGTCAATGAGAATCAAATGGGAAATTTCCCACTGCCTGAAGTCCTATCTAACATAACGGAATGTGTTGGAGTCAATGGGAATCAAAAGAGAAACTTTCCACTGCCTAAAATTATATCTAATGCAAGGGAATGTGTTGGAGTCAATGGGAATCAAAGGGGAAACTTTCCACTACCTGAAGTTATAGGTAACACAAAGGAATGTGTTTTGAATTTTGACAGCCGATCACCTTAGTCCCAGGACCTTGAGCATGAGTTTCTCAGTACAATGTCTTACCCCTAATTATTTTGAGCTGCTTGATTGGTAAAGCTGCCTCTTTTGTAAGGTCATATTGGAGGATGTTTGCCGATGATGGTACACTGATAAGTTACATTCGCAACTCCCAGGATAATGAAGCAATCTGTGCCCACGTGCAACAAAATTCATGTTTCAGCTGCTAAGTGGCATGTAACTTTCTGCCACACAAGTGCCAGGCAATGAAAATCACCATTAAGAGAAAGATTAACTGCCTTGATTTGACATTCAGCAACATTACCCTGGCCAAGTTCTCGAGCGTCAACTTTCTGGAGTTTGCTATTAACCCAGAATGTAACTGGACCAGCCACATAAATACTGTGTGGTCACAATGTTTGGAATTCTGAGATGGTCAACTCACCTCATGACTCTCTAAAGCCTGTCCACCAGCTATAAGACATGAGTTGGCCATGTGATAGAGTATTCTTCACATGTCTGGTTGAATGATGCTTTAAAATCATCGAGAAGTAAAGTAATTAACTGATATTTCTTTCACTGTCTTGAAATATTCACTACCTTCACCATCTTTGCTAGAGACAAAAAAAACTGCAGATGCTGGAATCCAAGGACCACTTTTTACAGCAGTATGAACAATTTATGAGATGCACATTGTGAACTTGCCTAAGCTTCTTTGATAGCACCTCCCAGATATTTGACCTGTACTACCTCCAAGAACATCAGCACAGGCATACGAGACCACTAGTGCCTAGCAGCAAGCTAAAATGCCAACTTCCTCACCTTAATTGCATTGTGGGTATATCTTTTACACAGAAAATGCAGCAGGGCAGTAAAGTGGCTTACCATGAAGGACAATTAAGAATGAGAAATAAATGTTGGACTTTGCATTGGTGCTAACATCCCATCAATGAATAAAGGAACGTTCACAGAAAATGAAGCCAAGACTCGCTCTTTCCTGCTGATTAAATGATGAACGTTTATCCTTTACTTACAACAAAAACCAGTTGACCAGCATGGATGCGATGGGCGCAAGGGTCTTTTCCTGAGCTGTCGATCTCCACGACTCTGTGATGCCATGCCCACTTCTTTAGCAGGAAGACCAATTGCTAACTGAACAAAAAGATCATCTTGATTTTCAGATGATTTCATAAAAGCAAAATGTAAAAACTCTTGAAAAGGAAGTAAAGTAGCTGAACAAAGGGATATGAAAACTTTGGATGATGAATATATTTTGTTATCTTAAGGTAAAAGAATAGAAATAAATAATTATTGGATAATATTGCCTTATTTCCAACATTTCAAAAGTATGTGCATTTAAATGAGTTATTATATTTGTTAAAATAACAGAGGAAGGAATTTAAATATATGCACTGATCAGTAATTTATTTCCAAAAGAATCTCACTTATCTTTCATATTATTTGATGTCTTGTTATCCATATACATCCTGTCCAAAAACACAAAACTAACATTTTCATTGTGAAAAATTCAATCTTTAAACAAAATTAGCTTTCTGATGTTTGCAGTCTAATTATGATGCACAAGTCAAATAAAATTGATTTAAAATTGAAACACCTTTTTCTTTGATATGCACACAGATTTTCTTTTCATAAAGTCAAAAGAATATAATACATTAAAAAAACACAACTACTGTTCGATCCTCAGTATGCTATCAGTTGACTAGTTTAAATCTTATTGATGCATGTGTACAAATTCTGCAAACTGTAAATGTCCAGTCAACAAACCACACCTCAGCAAACAGAGTTGTTGCTTTGAGTTGACGTATTAAACTCAAGCCCTAACTTTAAAGCAACATACTCATAAAGATATCATAGACAAAATATTTTTTTTTTTAAAAAGACACATTTTATTCTAGATTACCAAAACGCTAGGAGACAAAATACTTAAATGGGTAAATTAAATCATGTTCGTAGCAGTAAGAGAAACACACAGAATACGTAAAGGGAGAATAAGACTCTGAACACAGTTCTGGCAGTAGCACTAATTATTACTGATTGTTACATTAACTATACTAACATCTTGGTTCAGTATTCTGACATTAGTACGAGTAAGCTTATGTAGGGTCTGGCTAATAAACAGACTATAATTTGTAACCACAAAAAGATTTTAAAAACCCGTCATGATGGGAGATGATGGCACGGGATTTAAGAAGCCATTAACAGATAGGAGATTTAATTTCTTTTATTCATTTACACGATGAGATTGTTACTGGCTAGGTCAGCATTTATTGCCTATCCCTAATTGCCTAGAGGGCAGTCAAAAGTCATTTTAACCACATTGCTGCGGGTCTGAATTCACATGTGGGTCAAGACCAGGTATGGATGTCTGTTTTCTTCTTTAAAGGACAATAATGCACCGGATGGATTTTTCTGACAATTGACAATGGATTTGTGGTCATCATGAGACTGTTAACTGCAGATTTTTATTGAATTTGAATTCCTCCATCAGCCATTGTCAGTTTGAACCTCTGCCCCAGAACATTGCCTGGGTCTCTGGATGAATACTTCATTATATCACCACTGGGCTGTCACCTCCCCTATGAATTGATGGTATCAATGTGGTCCTACAAACCAGAAATATATTTCACCAAAGTCAGAAGGTTAATTATCAAAATGTGCACTTCTAATATATGGTTAGATCCGGTGAGAGTGGGAAGAACCAAAAGAAATCAAGATTAGAAGGAAAATAGTGTTTTTCTTCTTTAAACATGATGAGAGCATCACTAACTAAGTAGCATTTATTGCCCATCCCTAATTGCCCAGACAGCAGTTGAGAATCAAGCTCTGTGTTCTGGGTCTGCAGTCACAGGTAGGCCCGACTAGGTAAGAATGGCAGCTTCCTTCCCTAAAGGACGTTAGTGAACTAGATGGACTTTTTTGACAATTGGCAATGGATTTATAGTCATCATTAGTATCGTAATTTCAGATATTTATTGAATTCAAATTCCACCTTTTGCCATGGTGGGATTCGAATGTGGGTCCCCAGAACATTACCTGGGTCTCCGGATCAACAGCCCAGTGATCATACCACTCGGTCATCACCTCCACATTAATGAGATTAAAGGCAAATTGAAGAAACTGGGTCTGTTCTCTGTAGTGAAGAGCAAAATGAGACGAATTTAGACAGAAATGAACCAGTATCATGGCAGCTGTGGATAGGGTAAGTAGGGAGAAACTGTTCCCATTGGCTGAAGGGTTACCATGATACCATGGATTTAAAGTGAATGGCAAAAGAACGAAATGAGTGGTGCGCAATTCACAACCTGAAAGTGTGGTTGGAGACAAACTCAATCATTGGTTCCAACAGGAAATTACTCAATTCTCCTAAGAGAAAAAAAATGCAGAGAAAGGGTTGAGTTTCTGACACAAACACAGAGGCCAAATGGCCCCCTTCTGTGCCAGGATTCTAAGAATGCCAAATAACAAAAATAGAATTGAACTAATTCAGTCATTGTTAATGAGGAGGGTGTTGTTACCTTCTGAATGACAATAACATCCACATTGTTACAAAACACCAACCCATTGGTGACTATCAAGAGAGATCTATTTTTAGATCATATGTATTTACATATTACAATATAAAAAGGAAAGGTGAACTCTTTGCAGTCTTACCTGACCATAGGGCTGCTCTGGCACTGGGGAGAGAGGTGACTGGTCATAGTTTAAGGTTACCCATGCTTCAGGTGAGAGGAAAGGTCGAGAGTGAGCATCTTTCATAGTAACCTCAGCTGATGCAAGAATTCAACCCACACTGTTGACATTAATCTGCATCACAAACCAGCAGTCCAGCTAACTGATTCCCTATGTTAGAATATAAACAATGCCCTATAGTATTGCTTTGAGAAAGCAGCCCCAGTTATTTAACGTGGCCAGACAGGTTCAGATTTTGCCTTTATTCAAGCTATATTTAACTGTACATTTTGAAAGTGCTGAAAACAAACCAATGCAACCAGTACACATTTTGGTCCCACAGATCTGCATTACGATTGCTAGGTGTCACTACCAAATGAACCAGCAGAGGGTAATGTTTAATAGCATAATGCAGAACATTTGGTTCATTGCACAATACTCATTGCTCAAACTTGTGAAAACTGCATTCATAGAATTAAATGCCACCAATCAATTAAAACTGCCCTTTCTTGGGTAGTGTGTTCTCAGGAGTTGACTGCAGGAAAATAACCAACGAGCCAAACTGTGGTGAACTGTATCACATACCATGCAAGTACCCATGATGAGACTTCCAATTAGAGCTGGGCAATGCATGTAATTTTGAACATGGTGCTACAGAGTATTTTGAAAGTACAACATTCCTGAATAGCAGTTTTGTTATTTGCAGAAGTGACAAGTGTTTCTTAAAGATTCTTTTTTTAATTTGTTTTGTACAAGACATCTTGGAATATCACAAAACATATGACCAGAGAGCCAGATATTTAAAAAAAAACTACAGTGAGATGGCTTATTGAGCAACACCGTATTTATTTAAAACATTTCACATAATAGGAACTAAATATGAGGGGAATAATTTATTTGTGTTACACATGTAATGAAATTGTAAACTAATTTTTTGCATCCAATTCTAGATTTTGTTACTCAGAATACACACAGAAAATCTCAGGTTCTATTACCCAGAATATGCAAGTGTCATGATAATAAGGTTATCAGTGCTTGATGTTTTTATTACAGGAAACTGATAGCAACTTCTAGCATCTGCACATATTTAGTTTCACCAGCAATTCCAGAAATTGTTGTCAATGATATGCTGCTTCATACAGGTTGCACACTATCGCAGTCTGTTGCAAAAATAATCAATGCAGAAATTGTAAATTGATGCAAACTTAAAATTGTAAGCATCATTCTCACTGTAAAAACACTGAAGTCATTAAAACTTATTGAACAATGTCTAACTGAGTTTGCAATGAAGTCCTCATTTTCAATGTCTGATGATCAACAAACTAATTTTGTAGGTGTGGCGTTTCATCTGATCAGGAAAATAACATCAAATCTCAATTTTTAAAAAATAGCATTTCTTATTCTTCTAAGATCATGTTTCAGTTTCTATGTAATTCAATGTACATGTATCATTCATAATTTTGTTCTCCTCCAAAACCAAACTCTGAATTGTCATCCAAGTCTTTAACTTCCTGTTTCACTGCAAGAATTGTTCACTCTGGTTGATTGACCAACCTGTTAGATTCAAAGAAATGAAGTAAATCAAATCTCTCGAGTTGCACAATTTAGAAATAAAATCCTACTCCTAAGTAACTTTAACAGACTTGTACATTTCTGATATTTCCAGAAGGGTATGGGACATTTGCAAAGGGAAGGAGACTAGAAAAAAGTAACATTTGGTGCATTAGTTAATGATAATATTCACACAATAGAAAGAGATGATGTAAATTAATGAAACCCGTAAGTAGAAGCAGTCCAAGTTGAGGCCAGAAATTGTAAAGACAAAAATTTACTCGTGGGAATGTTGTACAGGCCACTTAACAGTAACCTTCAAGAGCTTGACTCTGAAACAATTACTGCAGCTACAAAATGTCCAAAAATCTTGCACAATGTGTGGTTTCTCTCACCCACCAAGAAAAACTTGCAAATGTCACAAAATGCCAGCCATTATGTTCCACAAGAGGATATAGAGCTAAAATACGTAGAAAGGCCAAAGTGTAACACAATACTCGATGGCAGCATGTGAAGAAGAACCAATTAAGGAAGTCATGATTTGGAGATGCCGTTGTTGGACTGGGGTGTACAAAGTTAAAAATCACACAACACCAGGTTATAGTCCAACAGGTTTAATTGGAAGCATCAGATGGTTGTGGAGGACACAATTGTAAGACCAAGGGGTACGATGCTCAACTCATCAACCGCCAATTCTGACGTGCTACAGCAAAGAACCGTAATGACCTCCTCAGGAGACAGATACATGCTGTAACCAACAGGGTACCCTTCATTGTTCAGTACTTCCCAGGAGCTGAAAAGCTACGCCATGTTCTTCATGACCTGCAACACATTATCAATGAGGATGAGCACCTCGCCAAAACTTTCCCCACACCTCTACTGTTCGCCTTTAAACAACTGCCACACTTCAAACAGATCATTGTTCATAGCAAGCTGCCCAGCTTTCAGGACAACTCCATATGATCCTGTTACGGTAGGTGCTGCAAGATGTGTCAGAATGTGGACATGGATACCACCATTACACGTGGGGACACCTCCCAACATGTACGTGGCAGGTACTCATGTGACTCAGTCAACGTTGTCTATCTTATACGTTGCAGGCAAGGGTGCCCGGAGGCATGATATATTGGGGAAACCGTGCATAGGCTACGACAACGGATGAATGGGCACCACACAACAATCAACAGACAGGAGTGTTCCCTCCCAGTTGGGGAACACTTTGGCGGTCCAGGACATTCGACCTCGGACCTTTGGATGACCATCCTCCAAGGCGGACTTTGGGACAGGCAGCAGCGAAAAGTGGCCGAGCAGAGGCCGATAGCTAAGTTACATACCCATAGGGAGGCCCTCAACCGGGACCTTGGGTTCATGTCACACTACAGGTGACCACCATTGCACTATACACACACACACACAGGCACTCCTATACACACACATACACATATACACAGACACGCACACAGACACTCACACCCACCCTTACAGACACACACACCCGACACACTCACACATGCATCCTCTCAGAGACTTAGAACACTACACTCATGCACACACATATACACTCTCTCTCACAGACACTCACAACCCCCCCACCCCAGACACACACACACACACACACTCCCACACTCACACATGCACCCCCTCACAGACTTAAGACACTCTACACTCACATATACACATATATACACTCTCTCTCATACTCACAACCCTCCCAACCCAGACACACACACACACACACAAAGATCCACATGCACACATATACATATATTTTGTGGGGTGAATTTGTACTTGCAGAGTTACATTGTACTTTGCTCAAAAACTGCATGAATTCATATAAAACTCTTGTTATCTCACTTTTTAGATTAGAATCAATCTAAACATCATGGCATAGACAGAGAACACAGGGGGCTAACACCTTCAACATATTGTCTAGCTAACACCAATTGTTACAATTAACCTGAGAATGCAACTTTTAAAAAAGAGTTTTTTGATTTACACATGAAAGAAGTGAAACTATCATGGTATTTGAACAGATGAAAGACTCCATAAACAAACAAGGTATTTTTCAATGTATAATTTCAGTTACATCACACTGTAAACTTTTGCTATAAATTCTGTGCCTTACAATTGTGTCCTCCACAACCACCTGATGAAGGAGTGGCGCTCCGAAAGCTAGTGTGCTTCCAATTTAACCGGTTGGACTATAACCTGGTGTTGTATGATTTTTAACAATTAAGGAAGGATTCCAAAGATCTGTCCATGCTGTGAAAGCACAGCAACGTCCAAGAGGTAACTGCAGTGGCACTGATTACAGGCCCCAGTCAGACAGTGCAGGTAGTCAACTTGATTCGTCACATGAACGTTTTCAGAAAAAACTGCACTTATTAACTTCTATCCAAATTTTATACTCCAATAAGCAATTTATGCCAAAATAAGTACTGTTGCAAGGCAACCATCACTTTGCATGCAACTTACAAGAGATGCATTCAGAAACTGGCTCAATGTGATGCAATCCACACAGCTATCTGCTTACAATGGGTCTGACATCACATGGACTGGCATTATCCAAGTTAGCTGTCAAAACAGATCTTTGGGGCAGAAACCTGAAATGTTTTACATCATTAATTGAGATCTTACTATCACATTACTGGTATGCACAGGTATATTAAATCTGTTAGTTACAACACTAAAGATGTCATATTACAACATAGAGTCTATCCAGCATTGGCTAACCTCTTACACAGACTGGTTTGATCTGATCATCAAATTTAAAAGTGATGCAGTATGATATGGGCAGCACAGTGTCTCAATAGTTAAACACTGCTGTCTCACAACATCAGGGACTGGGGTTCAATTCCACCCTCAGGCGACTGTTTCACATTCTTCCCGTGTCTGCATGAGTTTCTTCCAGGTGCTCCAGTTTCCTCTCACAGTCCAAAGATGTGCAGTTTAGGTAGATTAGCCATGGGAAATGCAGGATTACAGCGGTAGGGTAGGCAGGGTGGATTTGGGTGGGATGCTCTTTAGAATGTGTTGTGGACTTGATGGGCCAAATGGCCTGTTTCCACACGGTAGGGATTCTACAACATCCAAAAGAACCTGTCTAACCCAACAGTAAGCCACCTCAATGAAGTGTTCACATTCAAGACAAGTTTAATCTGCAAATGGATTCCACGGTACAAAGCAGCAGCATCTGGAGAAATGACTTGGTGCAACTCCATTACTTGTGTTTGTGAAGAAATATGGCACTCTACATGTATGTTTTGATCCAAGGTGACTGAACAATGAACTAAAAAAATGTCTACCTTACAGTTTGATCCCAAATTCTAAGATGCCAAGAATTCTTCCAAACACGTTGCCAGGAGTAGTATTGTCCATGCATATCTCCCTGGAATCATGAGAACTGACAACTTTTAAAACCTTCTTTAGTATGTAGATAGTTTCCTCAGCTTACCACTTGGATTATCCATCACCAGGATGTTGCAATGATGTTTGAATCCTGTCATTGAGAATCCACAAAGCTGTCTCAATCACAGATGGCATTGCAGTTCTTAAAATAACAAAACATGAACTTGCCACAAATTTCCATCAACTCATGTCAGCAGCAAGAAATAATGGTCTTGTTTTCAACAGTAAAAATGCCAAATCAATTTCTTTGCTTTCCTGTATATCAGTATTGCACCTGATCCCATCAAAATAACATATGTGTCGAATACCTTACACTTGAAGCCGATAGTGGCTTATAACAGTGTCTTCGTTTCTCAAACTTTTATTAATCTCCAAGGATAAGGAGGATATTAGGAAAGAGATAAACTAACCATGATTAACATTAAACTGTAAGTAAAAGCATGCAATGCAGCAGACATTAGTGGTAAACAAGAGGGAAGGGAAAGCTTCAAAACCAACAAAAGGTGACCCCACCCCCAAAATATGAGAAAATTTGTCTCAAGCTTGCTGCAATCCTGCTGAAAGAACAACACCTCATTTTCTGCTGAGGGACCCTGCAGCTTTCTGGACTCAATATCAAGTTCAACAATTTTAGGGCTTGAGTACCTTCCCCATGCTTTCCCCCATCTCCACACACCAGGCCATGTCATCACATGGTCTGCAATTACACACTACCCATTAGACTTTAAGAGTCTCCATTAGCAGCTACTCATTCTCCTAGGCTGACCATTATCCACTCCTTTGTCTGTCCAACTGTTTTTCTCTCTCTTTGGGCTCTATCTCTATCTATCATTTACTCCTTACTCTCTCCCCCCATCCTATCTTCTGCATAAAAAACAACTTTGGTCCTAGCTACCAGCAGCTCTGAGGAAGCGTCCCTGGACCTGAAATGTTAACTCTGATTTCTCTCTACAGGTGCTGCCAGACCTGCTGAGTTTTTCCAGCAATCTCTTTTTTGTACCTATATTATTCTCTTTGTGTGTTTGTGTGTGTGTGTGTGAGAGAGAGAGAGAGAGAGAGAGAGGGTGAGTGTGTGTAAAGGAATTACAGTTTTAATTAGTAGTATTATATACCAATGGTTTATAACTGTTTACCTGTAGCTAGAGTGGAATTTCTCATAACAAATAGCATTCTTGTTAAGTACAGAAACCTGATCTGTGCTTTATATCAATATGAGTTTGAAAGTCAGATAATTTGGGGAACTTGACATTTTTGTAAAATCTCTATTGTGTCAATCTCATGAATAGCAGGCTTGCTTTCCAGTGCACTGCCCCAGTGAGTTGGAACAAGATCACCAAATTCCATTTTGTGGAACAAATGAAAGATATCACTTATGCAACACTTGACCCATTGTCCACCATATTCTTAATGTTAAATGTATCTCAACAAATTGTGTCTGACAATGATGTGCAGTATACAAGTGCATCCTTACAAGCTGCAAAGCAAGTGGATGGTTCAAAATATTACCTCTTCTCATCATTATCCTCTGTCAAATGGTATTGCAGAATCCACAGCTGGTGCTTTAAAATCCATAATCATTAAATGGAAAATGACTTGCCAAGATTTTCAGATAGCTATGTTAAATCCATGTTGTCTCTCGGTCAATGTTTGCCCTCATTGGCAGTTCATAGAATCCCTACAGTGTGGAAACAGGTCCTTTGGTCCAACAAGTCCACACCGACCCTCCGAAGAGTAACCCACCCAGACCTATTCCCCTACCCTATTGCTCTGCATTTACACCTGACTAGTGCACTTAAGCTACACATCCCTGAACACTACGGGCAATTTTAGCATGGCTAATTCACCGAACCAACACATCTTTGGATTGTGGGAGGAAACCGGAGCTCCCAGAAGAAACCCAAGCAGACAGAGGGAGAATGTGCAAACTCCACACTGACAGTCACCCGAGGCTGGAATTGAATCTGGGTCCCTGGTGTTGTGAGGCAGCAGTGCTAACCACTGAGCCACTGTGCCACCCCAATTGTCATGTATGGGAGATAGATCCACACAATTATTCTCTCCCATACTTTCACCATCAACCACATGTGCAGGGCTCATTGTTAAAAGGAAGGGAGGTAATGATAGCAGACAATGTTCATTGAGGTAATGATACCACACAGTTATCCCAACTTGAACCAAGGAAAAACATACCTGACCAAGATTTATTGCACAAACACAAGGAAAGATAAGACTGTATAAAGATTACATCTGGTTGCGTCATATGTCCGTCAGGGCATTACCTGATTGTATTACCATAACTTTATTTATATGCTTCTTTATATACTTTATTGGAAAAGGTTATCATTCTTTCATAGAATGCACACAATGCAGAAAAAGGCCACTTGGCCCAACAAGTCCACACTGACCCTCTGAAGAGTAACCCACCCAGACCCATTCCCCTACATTTTCCCTGACAAATGCACCTAACCTACACATCCCTGAACACTATGGGTAATTTAGCATGGCCAATTCACCTAACCTGCACATCTTTGGATCATGGGAGGAAGCCCACACAGACATGACGAGAATGTGCAAACTCCACACAGACAGTTGCCTGAGGCAAGAATCAAACTCAGGTCCCTGGCTCTGTGAGGCAGCAGTGCTAGCCACTGAGCCACAGTGCCACCCTACTGTGAAGGGGAAAGGGGCAGGGCATGACTCTTTAAAGGGAGAAAGGGGAATATAATATCATGGCACAGATTACAGACTAGACAGACCTGTATGTTTACGTCATGACATGTGACATTCTGGTACAAAGATATCTGGTTTGGTTTTGTCACTCTCATTGTGTAATGGAGTCAGTCAACTGTGTGTGTATGTAATGTCTAGTAATATCAGCAATCAGAATCAAGACCATGCATGAAATTCTGTGATGTTGTTGCCTTATAAATAAATAGTTATGTAAATAACTTTCAAGATATCGGACTCAAGAAAAACTTGATAACTTGCTAAGTAGAAGATCGTAAACTAAACCACAAAATTGTATCACAGGATCAATGGCCTTTAGGTTGAGCAACATAAAGTTTATTTTGATCAGGTTAAACATTTATTTTTATGGTTTTTCACTGAGATCGTACTGAAGATTGAAACGCTTTCAAGATTTCTGTAATTGATCATGAGGTTGGAAATGCAATACAGGGCAGAGAATAGGATGCAGACAGCTCAGTCACTGATATGTCAAAGGTCATGTCAAAATATGCTGTACAGAATGGGAAAAATCAATCTACTCCGCTGACCATGAGCAAGAAACAAAATTTTATAAAGCTAGTGTCAGCAAAGATTACTACAAAGTGAATAATTGACTACTTCTTGTGACTCTGCAATAAATCATTTTCTAGAAGCATACAAGAGTAATCGATTATTTCATACTATACTCTAGTTGCAATAAGGGTTTATATGCTGCGTGAATTTCCAGTTTGAAGTTTCATCTTTCCCAGTTATCAGAATTTGCCAATATTTTAAATCAGGCCAAGGTCCAGTTATCTCTAGACAACATGCAATTTTTGGGCTGTTAGTAATTTTAAAAATTATCTTATTGGTGCTTTTTCCACTCAGAAATGACATTTTGTTCATACAAGTTGACAAGACAAAATATCACATGGGAGCATTTGTATTGATGGATATTTAATTTTTAAAACATCACTTGGTTCTTTGATTTTTTTTACAACTCAAATTTTCAACCAATACTTCAGACATTTTAATGATTATGACGAGTCCTTAGGTGATTTTCCCCAGACGGAAACTCCAACTTGTTAAGGTCCTGGGTGAGAGGAGATGAATTGTCTCCACATCTTGTATGCATCCACCATCTCTGTTAGTCGCCAGAAGTTGAATTTATAAAGATTCCTTTCCCATGAAGACATCCTCCTCTCAGATCAAATGAATCTATGTTTAAAAATGAAACAATTTAACAAGGCTTTGTTGTGAGATTATTGGGAAGTGAGTTTATCAGTTGCTAAATTTAAGAAGAATTCATAATGTAATGCAGTACACAGAGATGAGAAATGAGTCCAAAAAGAGATAAAGGTTAAATAAACATGCCGATTAGTATCTGTCCTCGTGAAGATCTGATTGTCGGACATTGTAGCTGTTATGTTGGATGGTACTGATGGCACCTATGTTGACAGTTGAATAGTTGATTTTAAGGACCAGAATCTTACAGCGTCTAAACATCCCAACACTGAGATCACCTCTCTCATTGGTTACATTTTTCACAAGTGGCATGGTGAAATTTCACCGGGCAGTGGCGAGTTGTCACTTGGCAATGATTGACAATTGCTAAGGTCTATGTGGAGATGCAACTCACTTCATTAATATTCGGATTGACATCTTACCAAACTTGCCAAACAAAGTAGCCATTAGGAAAACCTAGCATGGAATCCAAAGAAGGTCCTGAGCAGGATCAGCTCGCTGATACCTCTGAACGATGTCCATCTTCCTGCAGAACACGGCATAACCCACAAGGACGAGCCACATGTACCCTCCCAGTCAGCTTTCAGGGAGCCATCACCATCATCTTGGCATCTCTCCCTTGTATTAGTAGGATGCCCAGAATTATCCAGCAGGGCCCACCAGCAACTAGCAGTGTACAGCAGCATTGGGTACAGTTACCTCACAGGAATGGGCACCCAATCAACTACGTGGATCATGCTGTCTACCAGGACTGCTCCCATGTTCTCTCAACTCAAATGCACTTTCCGCCTCCATGATTTGCCTTGCCGTACCCTGCCATGCTTTTTAGGGGCATGGGGAGGTTCAGACAAGTGATTGAGAGTATGTTGAAGATAGGTGGTGCATTTTACCAATCTTACTCTATTAATTACATATTCCTCCCTTCTGGCTTCATTGATATCCGATTCCAGCCCCACTTTACAACTTATTCACCTACTCCCTCAGTTGATCACAACTAGGTTAATAATAGAAAGCATAGCTTCCCCTGTGGATATCTTTCTTCCACGTCAAATAAATTTATATTTTAGAAGGGTCCAAATTGACCAAACTATATTAAGTTAATCTAAAGTTTATTCATGACCAATTGCAAGAAGAAATAATAATTCAGTGGCTAGATTAGAAATGAGAAGTGACTCTCAGAAAAAGGTAAAAGACAAGAAAAGATCAGATCAGTCTCTGAGTCAATCGTGGAAAATCATAGCCGTCACTTTGGAAGGTTCAAATAGTATTGACATCAGATTAGATTCCCTACAGTGTGGAAACAGGCACTTCGAACCAACAAGCCCACACCAACCCTCCGAAGAGTAACCCACTCAGACACACTTTCCCCTCTGACTAATGCACCTAACACCATAAGCAATTTAGCATGGCCAATCCACCTGAACTACATAACTTTGGATTGTGGGAGGAAACCCACACAGACACAGAGAGAACATGCAAACTCCACACAGACAGTTTCCCAAGGCTGAAATCAAACCCAGGTCCCTGGTGCTGTGAGGCAGCAGCACTAATCACTGAGCCACTGTGCCACTCAGTTATTGAGCAGTTAATTTTATGATTCTTGGCTTTTCAGGTGAATTGAAAGTCTTTTGTCTCTTTCTTTTGTGGTGGTTCTTTTCCTCTTCTACCTGCAGTGTGTGGCCTCCTAAAGTCTGTTCTCAAGCTGTGACCTATACATAACACTAGTCCACACATTAGTACAGCAGCCACTCACAAACATAGACCAAGGGTTGTAGTCAATTTTATAAAGCTGTTGTTTTTTGATTATCTCTGGAAAGGTAAAATGCAAGAATCTCTGCAGGAGATGGCACCCTTCTGGGAGGGGGGAAGGGAGGTAAATAGTTTGTTTTAATCAGATTTTTAGGACAAGACTTCAGAATCACTGCAGTGTTATAATGGCGAAGAAGACCATTCAGTCCTTCATGTCCACACCAGCTCTCCAGCAAATATCATGCCATTCTCCTGCCTTTCCCCCATTTTTTTTTGCCTTTTTTCTCTATTTAAGTAATCATCTAATCCTCCCTTGAATGCCTCAATTGAACCTACTTCCAGGCATTGTATTCCAGGCCCGAACAACTCACTGAATGAAAACATTTCTTACCTTACATGTGCTTCTTTTGCAAATCACTTTCAATCCATGCTCTCTCATTCTTGACCCTTTAATGAACTTCTCCCTAGCTACTCTGTCCAGACACCTCAGGATTTTGAAAACTTTAGCTCTTCAGGACTTCAGATTAAATATTCGCTTCACCTTCTTCTCTGCAAGGAGAACAGTCCAAATCTCTCCAATCTATTCTCATCCCTGGAACCATTCCTGCACTGTCTCCACATCCTTTCTTTAATGTGACACTCAGAACCATACAGAGTACTCCAGTTGAGGTCTATCAAGTTTCTTACATAAGTTCAGCATCACGTCCTTGCTCTTATCTTCCATATCCCTGTTAAAAAAGCTAAAGATTCAGTATGCTTTGTTAATTTCTGTCTCACATCTTCAAAGTTTTTGTCAATGATCTGCGCAAATATACAGCCAAGTCCTTCTGCTCCTGCACCTTCTTAAGAATTGTACTCCTTATGTTATCTGTTCATGTTCTTTCTACCACAATGCAGCCAGCGTCTCAAATTTGTCTGCACTAAAATTCTTCTGCCATCTTTTCACCTATTCCCATCAACTTGCTTATATCCTTTTGGGGGTTCTACACTGTTCTCCTCACAGTTTTCATTGCTTCTGAGTTTCATCTGCAATGTTAAAATTACTCCCAGGACACAAAGATCTAAATCATCACATACATCAGGAAATATGAAATGAAGGATAGAAATATATCTGCCTATTGTCATGATAGGGGATCATTTGGAAAGCTTTTAAAGTCGAGGTATACCAGTCTTCCCAGTCATTCAGTGTTGCATCACATTCTTGATTTCTATTTGGGTTCTTTTTCTAGTTTCTTGAAGAAGCATTTTGAGGGACTGCCATGAAAGTGAAACAGGAAGGAAGGGACTCTAAATGGAGACACTGCCCATGGTGAAAATAAATTACAGTCCAAATAGTGTACTTGAGAAGAGTTTATTTCCCTAAGATTTCTGTTACTCTACTATGTGGGCCAAATTAAAGTTTTCACACAGCATTGCAATACCAGTGCTGCATAAATGATTCTTGAATTTTTACAGAAATGAGCTGATCTCACTTGATAATGTGAATCTGCTTCTGTCGGCTTCTTGGCTCTTGATGCTCTGAGGTGGAAAGGGTAGCAATTTCATGCACCAGCAGCCATAGAGGATCTGCTAAAGGACCTGAGCCTTTTTCCTAGGGCAAGGGGAATTATGCAACAGGACATAGGAAGAGAAAAAAACAAATGGAGACGTGGGAACACTTTTACTGGGCTAGAAACAGTGCTGTGTGGGAGACTAGCTTGCAGTGAAGGTATTCCAGTTATATTAATGGCAGGTCCCATTTTGAATCATTGTCATGCACCAAGTGAGACAGCCACTAATTTTATGCACAGACTCCAAGTTTCCTCCATGCTTGTTAGCCACATTTGTCCAAACTGAGCCTTATCAAAGCTCAAGTTAACCAAGCATACAACATGGCAGGCCGGCCATGAGTGTATTGAATCAAAGCTAAAGGCATGGCTGTGAGTTTCAATAGGACTGGAACACCGGTGTTGTCTGGCAGTGTTCAGGATGACGATGTGGTTGTGTGGTTGGAAGTTCCTCTGTGTCAAAGTTACACCAGTTTGTAAAACCTGGAGTGCTGGATCCTGATGTTACTAGCTTAATCAGAGGACTGACAGCTCTAAAACTGCTGAGGTAGATCAGACATGTGCACTTAAAAATAATTCCAGGAGCTGAGTGTCAGACAGATCCACTGGGGGCTCCCAGAGGCTGTTTTCCCTGCCCCCTGCTCCCTGTGATGCATTCCAGCCCCGATTCCAATGACCCACTGGATTGCCACAGAAACACCAGCTCCGTTAAGTTGGCAGAGCTGACAAAATTCCAGCAACTCTGTAAGGTGGCCTTTAATTAAAACTTTTCCTTTACCTCTCAGGAGACCAGGAGAGTGAGCCAGTTTATATGATCTTTCAGAGTTGCTTGCCTTTGCTTCATCTTGCCCTAGGCCTAAAAACACATGTGCTGAAATCTGTTACTGTCACACTACTGTGATTCAGTAGGTAGCGATGTGTTACTGCTTGCTTTGATTCCTATATTTACCTGATTTCCCTGACATGTTTAGCTATTGCTGTGCAGTTAAAAATACTAAAATTATCACTTTGTTTTTAGAAATTGACTCAATTAGGAATGGAAACACCTTCGAATTCAGCATTGCTGGGAAAGGTCTCTTTAGGTTAGGACATGTATTAAGTGGGATTCCTTCTTGTCACTGCCTAGTGGGGCCAAGGTCTTAGCCATGATGCTGTCTGTTGCCTCCTCATCCTCATTCTGACAAATATTGTTTGTCTTCTTTTTGATGTCATCTGTCCATCTTCATCACAGTTGGTATGGCCCTTTCTGTCCGCTATCTGTGCTTTCTGGTATATTCATCCCATCTTGTAATCTGTCTCAGGTCAGCAGAAAGTACAATATTTTGACAACTTGTAAAATACGTTTGCAGCTTAACGGTTTTGCAAAGATGACCATTGCTGCCCCAGGCTCCGTTCGGTGTTTTTCCTCTTTTGTGCAAGAATTTCGCAAGAAGAGTGACAGAAATGGGGAGGTCATTGGAAATAAGTGATTATAAGTAGATAAATGGCTGGCAATTCTCCCTTTTGTGTGCTGCAGCAATGGTTTGATTTTGTAGCATTGTAAGAAGAAGAAGGGACTGCTGTGCTGTTTGTCTTTTCCGTATCAGCTCTAATGGCCCTGCTCATTGTCCAGCCAGAAGTGGCAGAATGACTCTGCTGGAAACAATCTCAAGTGATAAAAATTGTAACCGTATAGCCTACATGGCCACTATCTGACTCCAACCAGTAGGGAGATTCCCCCAACTTCCATTGATATCAATTCTGCTAAAGCTCCGGGATGCCACACTCAGTTAAATACTGCTTTGATGTCAAGGGCAATCACTCTCACATAAAGCCAATTACAAATATATAAAGAAAGAAATGGAGGACTAGGAACATCTGTTAAAAAGTAAGACAGTAGACAAGCTGTAGCACGCATTCAAGTAAAATACATTCCATTCAGGTAGAACGATTCTATGATAGGTTTGCACTATCCATGACTAGCTGAAGAAATTAGGGATGGTATCGAATTGTAAGGAAAGGCATGATTTGGAGATGCCAGTGTTGGACTGGGTGTAAAATATTAAAAATCACACAACACCAGGTTATAGACGAACGGGTTTAATTGGAAACATTAGCTTTCGGAGCGCCGCTCCTTAATCAGGTGATTGTGTGACACCACATCTTGATGAAGGAGTAGTGCTCTGAAAGCTAGTGCTTCCAATTACATCTGTTGGACTATAACCTGGTGTTGTGTGATTTTTAACTAAGGAAAGGCATATAGCATTTAAAAAAAAATCAGTGGTACCAGGCGATTGGGAAGATTTTAGAAACTAACTAAAGATGACACAATGAGAAGAATAACATGGGAGAAATTAGAATGAGATTAAATTAGCAAGAAATATAAAATGGCCATGAATTGCTTCCACAAGTGTAAACAAAGGAGGCAGAGTAGCTAAAGTAAATGTTTGTCCTTTGAGAATGATACTGGAGAATTAAGATCAGAAAATAAGATAGTGGGCAGAGACTTTAAATAAATATGTTTGTCTTTGTTTCAAAAGCACAAAGTCAGGAGAATACCAGTTCTATGAAATTAACTCATATAAATGTCTGCCCAACCTTTGGGTTTTTAATGGGATGGGTTACATTAAAAGTCAGAATAGCTAACTCAGGAAGACGTGAGGCGTGGAGGAATGCTGGGAAGAAGGCCCGTCTTAGGGCTCAGACACGATCCAATATTCTAAAATAAAGGAATAAACATCCCTCCAGCCCTCACCCTGTACAGCATTCTCACTCTTTACACATGCCACATCCATATAATCCATGCCACATCTTTCCCATGACTCTGATTTCCCCAAACTGTTCATACACTCATGGCAAGGTATGGCCTCTGCCTATCCTCATAACTCATTCACTCCGTTCCAACTTATATATCTGTACCCAACCCTCATGGTGCTTTTATAGCACCTATGCCAACTTAACCCACACTATCTTTTGCCTTTACACCTACATTGCCAAATTATCCAGGTTTCATGAGGTCCACATCTCAGGACCCAAGTTGACATTAATATAAAGTTCTCCGTCTTTACTCGGAGAAAGTGAGGACTGCAGATGATGGAGGTCAGAGTCGAAGAGTGTGGTGCTGGAAAAGCACAGCCGGTCAGCAGCATTCGAGGAGCAGGAGAATCGACATTTCAGGCAATTCCTGATGAAGGGTAATGTCTGAAACATTGATTCTCCAGCTCTGCGGATGCTGCCTGACCAGTTGTGCTTTTCCAGCACCACACTTTTTGACTCCTACGTCTCTACTGCAAACTTCATTCTATTGAGAAAAACTCTCACTTATAAGAACCCTGCAATTCATTTCCTTTAACTATACAATGCCTTATAAGAACATGCATTTCATTCAAATGCAAAATCACTTGCAATTTCAAACATTGGAATACATAGCACCACTCCAAAGAATCTATAACCACTTCTAGCAGGTGGACTGCTAAAATAGTGAAGGCTTGTGAAATCAGTCACGTAACACTTTTTCAGTAAATGGTAACCCTCAGGTTTATGCCAATGGACAATTTGAAATAGCACTGTTTTAACACCTTTCATTTTAAAAGATTTAAAAGGGAAGGATTTAAATACATTGACAGCTTGGTATCTCCATTTGACATTTCATTGTGACAGCTTGATGTGCCCTCATCACATTTTTGACAGGTCTGTTGACAGTTCCAAATAACCACACAGTTAATGAGTTAACACATTTTTTTATCTTTGTTCATGCCTACTTTTAATGAACCCTAAGTAAATCTTACCTTTACCAAAGGAATTCCAGGATTGTATCCAAGAAATACCTTACTTCTCTAATTTAATCAGAACACTCAGTCTTTCAGACACCAAGTACACCAAAATCAGTCAGGAATGGAGGCAACTCTGACTTATTTGGACAGCTGCCTTCTCAAAATGTGCACATGTGAAACATGCCCTGCCACCATTCTGATCTCCATGAAAACGGTAAGTGACCTATTCAGGGGTGCGACATCTTTTTAATCATAGCGATGTACAACATGGAGACAGACTCTTCAGTCCAACTCAACCATGCTGACTAGATATCCTATATAAATCTAGTCCCATTTGCCAGCACTTGGCCCATGTCCCTCTAAACACTTCCTATTTGTGTACCCACCCAGATGTCTTTTAAATGTTGTAATTGTACCAGCCTCCATCATTTCCTCTGGCACCTCATTCCATACATGCACCGCACTTTGCATGAAAAAGTTGCCCCTTAGGTCCCTTTCAAATTTTTTCGCTCTCACCTTAAACCTTTGCCCTCTAGTTTTGGACTCACCCAACCCCAGGGAAAAAACCTTGTCTATTTACCCTATCCATGCCCCTCATGATTTTATAAACCTCTACAAGGTCACCCCTCAGTCTCCGATGCTCCAGGGAAAAGAGCCATATCCTATTCAGCCTATCCGTATTGCTCAAATCTTTCAACCATTCCAACCTCATTGTGAGTCTTTCTGAACCCTTTCAGGTTTCTCAATGTCCAACCTATACCTGGGAGACCAGAATTGCACACAATATTCAAAGATGGCCTAACCAATGTCCTGTATAGTTGCAGCATGACCTCCCAACTCCTATACTCAATGCTCTGACCAATAAAGGAAAGCATACCAAACACCTTCTTCACTATCCTATCTACATGAGACTCCACTTTAAAGGAACTATGAACTTGTAGTCCAAATGGAGAGGCTCTTCATTATGGTGACAATCCAGGACTTAAGACAACTGCATCCTCCCCACCCTTGGAAGTATTTCTAGTTCACCAATTTGACTCTTACATGTGGAGCATGAAAGTTGCTTCTACATAGACACAAACTTACAATGGAGACCTAAAAGGTCCCATTAGCTCAATCTGTTAGAAAGGTACTTGCATGCTTTAGGCAGGAATACAATTGCTAGTTTGCAGTTTGCTCAAGATTGAAATCAGATGGATCTCAAGTGCAGGTTTTAACATTTCTTGTTTGCCTTGTGCACCATAGACACTGAAAAATGGGGATATCAGCAGACAGAAATTGTCCCCAATCCATCTTTATGAATATATATACAAATATTCATTTATTTTTCTTATTGCCACACTAAGGCAATGAGAATATCTTTTGATATAGTCCACACAAACATGACAAACAACTATTAGTGTCATTAATTGCAAGTAATAAATGGTTTATTAACCAACTAATTATGAAATGTGATTACCATTGAGTTAATGAGGCTTGTGACAAAATGTTTGGCATGTTAAGAGTTTTTGTGAGATATTAACCTTTAAATTACTGATGTATTTCATCAGATTGTGAAGGGAACATTTTTGGATGTGGCTTTTCTTATTATTTTAAGCACCTCAGTTTAATTTGAGAGCTACGGCTACTTTCTGTATGGAGCATAGTCAAATCTGGAGTCAAGAGCTTAAAGTGATGAAAGCAAACAGTCTCCAAAAGATGTTTCTGTGTTTTCCAATGAAAAGCCTATTCAGAATCCAATGTTCCAGTTCTAAATGTAACCAGTACTAATCTACTGACAAGGAAAATAAATTGAAACATTTGATTGATTTGATTGTAAGCCTCACAATCCACAACAAAACTGTGTGGCTCTCTCTGATAACTGATTAGTTGGTGTAACAGGATTGGAAAAGCATTCAGCAAAGGCTTCTATATTTCACTTTTGACACTCAATTCTTCCTGTGCAGTGGATGTTCTGGTAATGTTAGCTTGTTAAGATGCCTTATATTTAAGTAGCACTTTTAACGTGCTTAATGTTCCATAGCACTTCACAAGCCAGTCATAAAGAAAAATTAGAGACTGAGCTATGTAAATCGATAAGAGGGATGTTGAACAAAAGCTTGGTCAAAAAGGCAGGCTTTAAGACATGTTTTAAGTGAAAAAGTGAAATTGAGAGGCAAAGTTCAGGAGGGAATTGCAGAGTTTCGGGCATAAGCAACTGTAGCTGTAACCACCAACAGTAGAATCATTAAATGGGGCACCTAAGAGACCAGAAGTCATGAGTGCAGCAACCTAACAGGATTTTGGAGCTGCAGAGGATTACAGAGATGGTGAGCAAAGCTAAAAATCACACAACCCCAGGTTGTAGTCCAACAGGTTTAATTGAAAGCACTAGCTTTCAGAGTGCTGCTCCTTCATCAGGTGGTTGTGGAGATAGAGATGTTGAGAGCTGAGGCAGTGGAAGGGTATGAAAATAAAGTTGAGAATTTGAAAACCACTGTGCTAGTTAATTAGGATTTAATGTATATCAGTACAGACCTGATAGGTGTTGTCTTTTTTTTTAATTTCAAAAATATACTTTATTCATAAAATAATTTGATGGTCTGTACAGTTGGTCATGCCATACATACGTAAATATTTGCATACAGAGATCAGAATTTATCATTTGTATATACAGGTCTGTACGTTTAACAATCATATGTCCATATATTTAGCTGAGGCGTCAGCAGAGCCCAAATGACTGCGTGGGCCCTCTGTTCTTCGTTAGGCAGGCAGATATTACATGGTGGTCTTTCCCCACCGCGCCTTGGCGGCAGCTGCCCCAAGCTTCAGCGTGTCCCTCAACACTGTCCTGGACCTTGGAATGTGCCAGTCTGCAACACTCAGTCGGGGTCAACTCCTTCAGCTGGAAGATCAACAGGTTTCGGACCGCACAGAGAGCACCCTTCACCGAGTTGATGATCCTCCAGGCACAGTTGATGTTCGTCTCAGTGTGCGTCCTGGGGAACAGGCCGTAGAGCACGGAGTCCCGCGTCACGGCGCTGCTCGGGACGAACCTCGACAAACACCACTGCATTCCTCTCCAGACTTCCTCTGCATAGGCACATTCCAGAAGGAGGTGTGTGACAGTCTCGTCCCCCCCGCAGCCGCTTCGAGGGCAGCGTGCGGTGCGGCTGAGAGTCCAGGCGTGCATAAAGGATCTCACAGGCAGAGCCCTTCTCACCACCAGCCAAGCCATGTCTTGGTGCTTGTTGGAAAGTTCTGGCAATGAGGCATTCTGCCAAATGGCTTTGACAGTCTGCTCAGGGAACCACTCGATAGGATCCACCCTCTCCTTTTCCCGAAGGGTCTCAAGGACACTACGTGCTGACCACTTCCTGGTGGACTTGTGGTCAAAGGTGTTTTTCTTCATAAACTTCTCCACGAAAGACAGGTGAAACGGAATGGTCGAACTACTCAGAGCGTTCCGCGGCAGCGAAGCCAGGCCCATCCGTCGCAACACCGGGGACAGGTAGAACCTCAGTACATAGTGACACTTGGTGTTTGCGTACCGGGGATCCACGCACAGCTTGATGCAGCCACACACAAAGGTGGCCATCAGGGTGAGGGTGGCATTGGGTGTATTTTTTCCCCTGTTGCCCAGATCTTTATACATCGAGTCCCTTCGGACCTGGTCCATCTTTGATCTCCATATAAATTGGAAGATGGCCCGGGTGACTGCAGCGGCACAGGTTCTGGGAATAGGCCAGACCTGTGCCACGTGTAACAGCAATGACAGTGCCTCACACCTGATGACCAGGTTTTTTCCCGCGAGGGAGAGCGACTGGAGCTTCCATCTGCCCGGTTTCTGTCTCACTTGGCTGCTACACTCCTCCCAAGACTTGGCGCATACCCCAGCCCCCCCGAACCAAATACCCAGCACCTTCAGGTCCTGACGGTGAAGGGTATCGAGGATTGGTCGGCCCAGTTCCCGAAGAGCATGGCCTCGCTCTTGCCTCGGTTTACCTTGGCCCCCAAGGCCCGTTCGAACTGGTCACAGATGCACATGAGTCTGTGCACGGACAGCGGATCCGAGCAGAAAACGGCGACGTCATCCATGTACAGGGAGGCCTTAACCTGCAGACCCCCGCTACCAGGAATAGTTACCCCTCTCAGGCTCCCATCCTTCCTGATGGACTCAGCAAACGGCTCTATGCAGCACACAAACAAGGCAGGAGAGAGGGGGAAGCCCTGCCTGACTCCAGATCTGACTGGGAAGCTATCTGATTCCCACCCATTGATTGAGACTGCACTGACAATGTTGGTGTAGAGCAGTCTGATCCAATTGCAGATTCCCTTCCCAAAGCCCATTTTGGAGAGAACATCTCTCATATACCTGTGTGATATCCTGTCAAAGGCTTTCTCCTGGTCCAGGCTGATGAGGCAGGTGGCCAACCCTCTGTCCTGCACGTAAGCGATCGTATCCCTGAGGAGTGCGAGACTCTCAGCGATCTTCCTGCCCGATACAGCACAGGTTTGGTCAAGGTGAATCACTGATCCCAGAGCAGACCTGACTCGGTTGGCGATAACCTTTGACAGAATTTTGTAATCCGCATTCAATAGTGAGATTGGTCTCCAATTTCTGAGTTCCTACCTCTCCCCCTTACGCTTGTAGATGAGGGTGATGATGCTTTTTCTCATGGATACACTCATGGGGGTACCTGCCCGAAGCATACTGACATACACCTTCAGCAGGTCCTGGCCAATCAAGTCCCACAGAGCGGAATAGAGCTCGACCGATAAGCCGTCGCTTCTGGGAGTTTTATTCTTTTCGAAGGACTCAAGGGGCTTGGTCAGCTCGTCCAGAGATAGCGGCTGGTCCAGCCTCTCCCGTGTTCTGGCGTCTAAGACCTCTGTGATAGAGGACAGGAACAACTGGGAGGCCGTGCTGTCGGTTGGCTTCGCTTCATACAGACTGGCATAAAAGGATTTGCTGATCCTCATGACATCAGCCTGAGATGACGTTACCGAGCCATCTTCTTCCTTCAGGCTGCTGAGCACAGAGCTCTCTTTGTGCACCTTCTGGAAGAAGAAATATGAGTACGTCTCGTCCTGCTCCACCGAGCGGACCTTAGACCGGAAGATTATCTTGGAGGCCTCCGAGGCAAAGAGCAAGGCTTGCTGGCCCTTCACCTCCTTGAGGTCCTCTATGACATCGACCCCCATCGCCTGCAGCAGGAGCAGGTTTTGCATACTTTCCTGGAGCTGGGACAGTTTTCCCTGCCTTTCTCTTGCCTCCTGAACACCTTTGAGGATGAAGAACCTCTTGATGTTCCTTTTTACTGTTTCCCACCAGTCTGCTGGGGACTCAAAGAGGGGCTTCACGGTTCTCCAACCTGCGTAGTCCCTCTTGAGATCCTCGATGTTTCCCGGGGTCAACAGTTTAGTGTTCAGTTTCCACGTTCTCTTACCAGCCCAATGCTCGTCCTGTAGGTGACAGTCGGCCAGCAGGAGGCAGTGGTCAGAGAAGAACACCGGCTTGACGTCGGTGGATCTGACCGAGAGCGTTCGGGACACAAACAGGTAATCTATTCTTGAGCAGATAGACCCGTCTGCCCGTGACCAGGTGTATCTACGCTGCGCTCCGTCTGCAGGGGTGCTGAAGACGTTGTGCAGCTTGGCATCTTTTACCGTCTCCATCAGGGCTCTGGACGTGGCGTCCAGTTTATGTCCCCCCCGCCGGATCATCCATCTGCCTCTATGATACAGTTGAAGTCTCCGGCCAGAATGACCGGCCTGGACGTAGCCAGCAACAGTGGAAGCTGCTGCAGGACGGCCAACCGTTCACTCTTACCCACTAGGGCGTACACATTAATCAGTCTCAGGGGAGCATTCCAGTACATGACGTCGGTGACTAGGAGGCACCCGCCCACCACCTCCTTAACCACGGAGATGAAGTTGCCTCTTCGCAACAGGATACCCAGGCTGGAGGCATGGCTATCGTTGCCCCCCGACCAAACTGATGGCCCATGGGCCCACAAGCTCGACCATCTCCTGTAGCTAGGTAAAAACAATGACTACAGATGCTGGAAACCAGATTCTGGATCAGTGGTGCTGGAAGAGCACAGCAGTTCAGGCAGCATCCGAGGACAGGCAAAATCCGAGGACAGGCAAAATCGATGTTTCGGGCAAAAGCCCTTCCTGATTTTGCCTGTCCTTGGATGCTGCCTGAACTGCTGTGCTCTCCCAGCACCACTGATCCAGCATCTCCTGTAGCTGCTGAGGTGCAGTACCCCACACTCCTGCAGAAACAGGACGTCGGCTTTAACGTTGGTCAGGAAGGCCATCGTTAAAACACATCGCGTAGCAGATTTGATGCTACGCACATTGATGCTGGCAATTCTTATCCGCATTTTAACAGTTTACAAGGTTACCAGTGTCCATTTGCTGCTGGTTTTGCCTCTCTGGGGTAGCTGTGTGCATCCCCGTGGTGACGGCAAACTGCTGGACCCTCCCAGGGCTGAGGTAGCTGTCCGGCTCCACGCTGGGGCCATTTCCCTGCTCTGGTGTCTTCAGGTCGGGCCTAGGGTCTGCACAGTCCAGTTCTCTGTCCGACAGCGGGGCTGTCACAGGACTGCTGCTCCCAGTTACCTGGAGATGTGGGCCAGTGGATACCTCTTGGTTCTCACTGGGTGGGGGGTGGTCTTTACCCATCCCCTCAGAGGGATCATCTTTCCCTGTTTGGGCGGTGCTGCCCTCCTTTCTCCCCGTGGCGCTCTGTCTCTTCCTCTGGTGCTGACCCTCCTTGCGCCCGTCCTCACCGTCGGAAGAGCTGCCTGTATCCTTGTCGTGTAGGTGTTGTTTCCCCCTTTGCTGGGTGGCTTTGGGGGCCTTGTGAGGTTTCCTTTTCCTGCTTTTGACAGTAATCCAATCCTCTGCCTCCCTTGTTCCCTCCTCTTCCATTTCCTCCGTCTGTCTTGAAGGAGCTTGGATCGGCTGATGCACCTCCCCGCTGTCTGCCGTCTGCTCCGCTACAGCCTGCCCTTCCTTCTGGGTGCCTCCTGACACTGTTCCCTCCTGACGCTGTTTTGTGGTACCTTGCTGGTCTGATGCAGTCCACTGCTCGTGTTGCCACCTCCGGCCATCTGTGCATAGGTGGCGGCCCCTCGTCTTGGGCAGGCCTTGTACATGTGGCCCGCCTCTCCGCACAGATTACAGTTCTTGGCCTCTTTACGTTCCTTGGTCGGGTGGCCTTCCTGCTTGCAGTTTCAACAGACGGTCACCTTACAATCCGCCGCCACATGCCCTGACCTCCCACAGGTTCGGCACACTTTCGGCTGCCCTGTATACGTCAGGTAACCTCTGCTACCACCGATGGCAAAGCTGGAGGGTGGGGGTGGAGGATGTTCCCACTGGCATCGACCCTCAGGGTTACCCTGACCTGCCGTTTGCTGGTCCAGATCCCGAAAGGATCGACCATACCGGTGCTTTCTCCTTCGACCTGGACATATCTTCTCAGGAAGGTCAGGACATCTGCTGCTGGGACGTGGGGGTTGTACGTATGGATTGTAACAACCCAACTCCTCTGCGCAGGAAGCACACACAACGGGACCGCTGACAAGATGGAGAACAGTGGTTCCCCTTCCTTCTCCTTGAAGACCTTCAGGAGCTGCTCGTAATTCTTCACACTCCAGAAGGTCACGTTGAAATAGCCTGCCCCTGGGAAATCCTGCAGGCAGTACACGTCCGCTGCTTTGAACCCTCAGCACTCCAGCAAAGGTGTTGTCATTACTTCTAGGAATCTACCACAGGAGGCTTGAGTACAAATTCTTGATTGTTTAACTCTTACAGCCTAATTCATGCGAACAACATGTATGTTGTGTTGTCATTTCTTCTTGTGTTGAAAAACTAATTAAGTCACTGTTTCATTAACTCAAGAAAGCCTGGTGACTCTGGCCACTTTTAAAACATGAATTCATTTGATTTGGAAGAAAAGGGGGATCCTTTGTAAATCAACCTTGTTGTGACCGACTGGGTGGGGGCGAAGGGTGAATAAAGAATGTCAATTTGTCCTTCCTCACATGAAAGTTTGAAAATTAGCTGTATCCCAACTGGAACAATAAAAACTAAGGGAAGCTCACTCAGGTTCTGGCTGGGATGCTTCAAGGATACTGTCAGACCTTCGGAGTTTTTCCTGCATTTTCTTCATTGCATTGTTATTTTCATTTCTTCAGTTTTTTTTCAATGATAACTCGCTAAGATAAGCAAATTAAATATCAACAGAAACAGGGAAAAATATAAGAAAAATGCATACACAGGTACTATAATCACCATAGTGACATAACACTGTCTCAATTGAAGCAGCTTTGAGGTACTTGGCAGTCGTTTGCATATGAATGTCTTTTGCCTTTAGCTATGACGAGCAGTGATTACTGATTAATTGCCAAGCAGCATGTGAAAAGTCTGTGCAAAAGCTTTTAAAACTTCGGGTTTGTCACCTAATTATTCTCAGCAGGGATGCTCTGGTGAGGTCAGCTCAAGATCCGTTTTAGTTCACTTAACAAAATCTCTTCCACTTACTGAATCCTACTGCAGACATTTTTGTCAAATAAGTCATTCTTTTTTGTCATTTTCTTGCAGTCATTGATTGATGTACAGCAGCAATATTACATTGATTTATTTAAATAATCCCTGTACTTGTGTAGACATGATACTGTGAAACTTTAAAATCCTTTTACCTCTCTACCAAACAGGCTCCTAGCTCAGATGGCAAGCAGCGGTAGTAAATTCACTAGACCAGTAATTCAAAGGCAAAGACTAACACCCTCAAGTCACAGGTTCAAGTTCCCTGATGACAGATCATAGAATCCCTACAATATGGAAACAGGCCAATTGGCCCATCAAGACCACACTGACCCTCTGAGGAGCATCCCACCCAGAATCAAAACCTGCCCTATCCCTGTAACACTGTATTTTCGATGGCTCATCCACCTAGCCTGCATATCTTTGGACCCCATGGGTAATTTAGCATGGCCAATCTGCCTAACCTACACAGCTTTGGACTGTGGGAAGAAGGAAACCCACACAGACACAGGAAGAATGCACAAACTCCACACAGACAGTGGTCCAAGGATGGTATCAAACTCAGGTCCCAGCTGCTGTGAGGCAGCAGTGCTAACCACTGAGCCACCTGGTGGATGGTGGAATTTAATTGTTCAGTTCAGTGAAATAACATTGATTGTATTAAAAATCTGCCTGGTTCGCATGTGCTCTTTAGGAAAGGAAATTGGTCATCCTTAGCTGGTCTGATCTACATGCGATTCCAGATCTACCATGGTTGACTCTTACCAGCCCACTGGCGAGATATTGAGTCCAAGGTCAAATGGAATGACCAACAGATGATGACACTGCCAGCACTGCTCACATCCCATGAAAGAATAAGCAAAAAAGACCCTCCTCATCTGGTGTTGTAGTCATTGGCATAGACACAAGAGTTCCTGGCAACCATCACAATGCCACCATTCACAAGATGTCCAAAAACCATGGTAAAAAGGGAAATTAAGTAATTAGGTTTCAAGGCACGTAAAGGCATTGTTAGCACTTTTTTGAGGACTGTATTCAAACAATTGTAAAAATTGATTCACTTGAAAGATTGCAGAGATGTCTTGCTTGTTTCTTTGTTGAAAGTTTACATTTCTGGAAAGGTCCCAGCGACAACTGCCTGTGCCCAGTGACACCTCTTGTGACTAAGCTATGGCTATAAAAGATGTATTTTGTCTGTTTTTTGAGTGAAGAAAGGCTGAGACAGAGGTGCCAAGCAATCTGCTCCAAAACCAATAAAGTAAACAGCTTGTGAGGCTTTGGGTTTTGTTTTTAAAGTTGGAACAATAGAAGTAACATGAAGGGGTAAGGTCAACCTTGAACAGAACTAGGATTCTTTTTTAGTTTTAACCTTCAGTGTCAGTTGCCGGGATCTTGAAGCTGGATGTGGAAGATCTTATTCCTCTCTCTGTTACTGGGGTTCTCTTTCTGCTGCTTCCATATCCGCCACAGATTCACCTGCACCTCCACCCACATCATCTACTGCATCCGCTGCAGCCGGTGTGGCCTCCTCTATATTGGGGAGACAGGCCGCCTATTTGCGGAGCGATTCAGAGAGCACCTCTGGGCCACCCGGACGAACCAACCCAACCACCCTGTAGCACAGCATTTCAACTCCCCCTCCCACTCCACCGAGGATATGCAGGTCATTGGACTCATCCACCGCCAAACCACAACAACGCGACGGTCGGAGGAGGAGCGTCTTATCTTCCGACTGGGAACCCTCCAACCACAGGGGATGAACTTGGACTTCACCAGTTTCTTCATCCCCCCTCCCCCCACCTTGTCTCAGCCGAATCCCTCCAGCCCGGCACCGCCTTCCTGACCTGCAGTCTTCTTCTTGACCTCTCCGCCTCCATCCTACTTCGACCTATCACCCTCACCTTGACCTCTTTCCACCTATCACATTTCCAACACCCCTCCTCCAAGTCCCTCCTCCCTACCTTTTATCTTCTCCTGCTGAACACTCTCTGCTCATTCCTGAAGAAGGGCCTGTGCCCGAAACGTCGAATCTCCTGTTCCCTGGATGCTGCCTGACCTGCTGTGCTGTTCCAGCAATAAAGTTTCAACTTTGGATCTCCAGCATCTGCAGACCTCACTTTCTCCTCTCTTTCTGCTGCTACATTGTATGTGAGACAATCTATTTTACTGCATTTGCCTTTGCCAAGAGTGTGTTTATGGGATGTAACTACATGAGAACAGTTATGATTAGTAGTTTAGATATATTATTTTGTTAAGCATTTTGATAGTTACAGTTAAGCCTTTTTTTGTTTACTTTGTCTGTATTTTAATTATACGCTGTGTTTTAATTCAAGCCTGATAGTTTGACTAATCAAATTGCACCCGGAAAACAATGCCTTTAAAATAAGTAGAAGTTAGGGTCGAGACTATCTTTTTCATACATTTGGAGGGAGTTAGATCTGATACATAACACTCTTTTCATATAGCAGGATGCCAGACAGAAAGCTATATGAAACAGTTCATACCTTATCCTGTGTTGTTTAAAGAATAAACAGTCATTTGGCCAAATTATTTTCTTAGAAGTTAGTCTCTGCAGAGAAATTTCCTTTATTCTTCCTTCAACAGGAGTGGTCAAGCAACCATGGGCTCAGAAATGAACATTCTAAGTTGACCCACAGCTGACAGAAAATTGGCGAAACTAAATTTAACAACAGCCAGCAGCTATCAGCTACACAGCACAGTGGAAAGCAAGTTCAAAGAGGTTGTAATGATTCAAGGGGAACCAGTTACTGCCAGCCGAGGGCTGTGAACTGGCAAAGTGCAATCAGATTTTCTGGCACCTTGACTACCTAGGTATGTGCACTTTACATCTCCCAAGATGGCAACAGTAAAGGCTATTGGCATGACTCCTTTGGATGATTTGAACCCAGCTCATGACCCTATGGGCCAAAGGTCGTGGAACATTCTGAAAGGTCGAGATGAGGAGGAAAAAAAACCGCACACACACCTGGAAGACACCCTGTCAGCAAAGACTCAGAGAGAAGACTCATAGTAGGACCCATGTAGCAACCCAAGAAGACCCAGGAGAAGATTCACCCTGACCTATGAGACCTACCTTCATGGAAGAGAGCCAGCCCTACATCAGAAATGAATGAGATTCTAACGGCCCAGTTCAAACACATGCATCATTGAAGGCAATACCCTTTCTCAGATGGACAGAGGTAGAGTACATATTGTGGGAATTATAAGTACTTAATATATTATTAAAGCTCACATAGAGTTTTCAATACTGAAAATCAAGTTTAACAGCAATCTGAATTCTATGTCCCTTTGTTTGCCTCACTGACAAAAGCAATTGAGTAGAGTCTTTAGAAGACATAAACTGCTCAGTGTTCAAAGCACATCCAACCCTGGGGTGTGCGTGGATGTGATTTATATTATTTAAAAAGATGTCATGACCACAGATCAAAACTCCAAATGGACATATTGATCTAGACTTTTTCTTTAAATGGACATACAGTTCAAAGTTGACTGAAGATGCAAATTGAGTGACTGACCAGAGAGACAGAGACTCTGGAATGTCATAGCTGATGAGTGTCAAAGAAGCTATAAAAGGAGGAAATATATTACAAATTGAACTTATAACCTCCTTAAAGCATTTCAGGCTATGACAATGATGGTTAAAAAAGAAGATAGCAATCTGGGACAGTGACTTATTTGTGGTCTCCCCCTCCATCCTCAAGAAAACACAGAGATGGGGTTAAGAACTAACTTTAACCCTGAACTGTGTTGAAGACCTGACAGTCTATTGTTTGGATTTTGAAGATTACAACTCTAAAACAACCATTTAAACACAATACCATGCAGGAAATTCCCTTCGTAAAAGGAAAACACATTCTCACTCCCAGTGCTGCCAGCCAGTGACTGCTAAAAGGAATCAGGACTAAAGAGTTTCAATCAACCTACAAAGCCAAGAATCTTGCAATCGACTGTTGAAATACCAATGTCAAAACTCTCGTCACATTCACTGCATCAGCTTCAACATTCAACTATCTGTTCTTCATGACGAATTCAGAAACTGATCCATGCATCTTTTCTTTAAAGCAATCTTTTTCCAGTCACCTCTTTGTTCTCATCTGGGTGTGTGTTGTGTTACTACTTCTTCTTTAGTAGTTGCATTTAGTCATTAATAAGTGGCAGTATTTGGTGTGAACCTTACCACAAAGGAGCATGAAGAGTGTGCTTGCATTCCGTCATGAAACAATGTTGCAGAAGTGAAGAAAGAAAGGTTACTGACCCTGCCAGATCTGTGGATAATGTTGGGGCTGGACGGGGGAATACAAAGAATGAGGGCAGGCTCTAAGTTGTTCGAGGGAGGGCTTCCCACACTGGCAGCAAGATGGTGACAACTGGAGTGAGTAGAAACTTCACCTCCAGGCCAACTACATCCCACCTGCAGCATACACCACTACATGTATATGTACATACACACACACACACACAAAGACATACACATGCACATACACACACATGCATGCACATAAACACACACAAAGGTGCACACACAGAAACATGTACACACACACATCATGCAAACATACATGCATATGCACACAAATATACCATCACCATGAACACACAGCCTCCTCCTCACCTTTCCCTATCCCTTGTCAGTGGTGTCGCTGGCTGCATGTACCCATGTGTGGCAACCTTTTTGCATTCTTTAATAATCATGCTGCTCATGAACTCTCCCTTTTTGTTAAAGCAAGAGAGCCTGATTAAATTGGCTTCACTTAAACCATGAGTTCATTTGGCTCTGGCGAAAGGAATGCACAAAGGACAGGATCCTTTTCAAATTAATCTTGTTGTAACCAACCAAGGAGGCCGATGAATAAAAGAGGGAAGCCAGTTCATTGTTCCTCACCCAGGAATTTAACGATTTGTGTATCCCATCTGAAACTACCAAATCGGGGAAAGTCAGATAGAAATAAAGGTTAATTGTTATACTGACAGAGTCATTGAGATGTTCAGCACGGAGACAGAATATTTAGTCCTACTTGTCCACACTGACCAAATATCCTAAAATAATCGAGTTTCATTTGGCCCATATCCCTCCAAACCCCTCCTATTCATAAACCCATCCAGATGCCTTTTAAATGTTATAATTGTACCAGCCTCCACCACGTCCTCTGGCAGCTGATTCCGTACACAAACCACCCTCTATGTCCATGTGTTCCTAAAAATAACTCCCCACCCTAGCCTACTTAACAGCACTCAGGAATATATTGAAGTGTGATGAGAATTTCTGCCTCGACCACCCTTTCAAAGTGAGGGTAAGAACAGGAGGATACAGCAGATGAGTGCGCGGCTAAAGAATTGGTGCAGGGGGCAGAGTTCAGATTTTTAGAACATTGGGATCTCTTCTGGGGCAGAGGCCACCTGTTCAAAAGGGACAGGTTACATCTGAACTGGAAGGGGACCAATATCTTGGCGGCCAGGTTTGCTAGTGCTACAAGGGAGGGTTTAAACTAGATTGGCAGGAGGAGAGGAATCCTCAACAGCAGGGAGGCAAGTGCAAGGCTGGAAGGAGGTACAGTAATCAGAAATAATAAAGTACAGAGACAGATCATGCTGGAACATGACAAGGTGCAAGGAATGCCTGTTGGATTAAATTGCATCTATTTCAATGCAAGAGGCTAAGAGGTAAGGCCAATGAATTCCGAGCATGGATAGGTTCATGGGACTGAAATAATATAGCCATTACGGAAACATGGCTAAGGGACGGACAGAACTGGCAGCTCAATGTACCAGGGTACAGCTGCTTTAGGTGGGACAGAGATGGTGGAATGAGGGAAAGGGAGTTGCATTTTTGATTAAAGCGGGTATCACAGCAGTAATCAGAGAAGAAAAAACTGAGGGATCATCCATGAGGCTTTGTGAGTGGAGTTAAGAAATAAGAAGGGGATGGTGATGTTATTTGGATTGCACTATAGGCCCCCAAATAGTCAGCGGGAGTTAGAGGAACAAATATGCAGGGAGACTGGGGAGGCTTGAAGGAACAATAAGGTTGTCATAGAAGAGCATTTTAATTTTCCTAACATAGACTGGGACTGCCAGAGCGTTAAGAGCTTAGATGGGATGGAATTTGTTAAGTGCGTTCAGGAAAGTTTCCTCAAGTAGTATGTGGAGGGTCCTACTCTGGAAAGGGCAAAACCCAACCTACTCTTGGGAAATAGGGCAGGACGGGTGACTGAGGTGACAATGGGGGAGCACTTTGGGACGAGTGACCATAGTTTATTAATTTTTACATCGTTATGGAGAAGGACAAAACTGGTCCACAGGTTCAAGTTCTTAATTGAGACAAGGCAAATTTTGATGGGATTAGAGGAACTTGCAAGGGTTGATTGGAGTAGTTTGTTTGCAGGCAAAGGGACCTCTGGCAAGTGGGAGGCCTTTAAAAGTAAGATAGCTAAAGTTTAAGGTGTGTATGTTCCTGTGACAGTGAAAGACAAGTTTGGCAGGAATAGGGAACCCTTGATGACAAGAGATATTGAGGCTTTGGCCAGAAAATAGGAGGAGGTATGGTTCAGGTACATGCAGCTGGGATTAAGGGAATTCCTGTGGGTACGTAGGGAATACAGGAGTTTACTGAAGAAGAAAATTAGGAGGGCGAAAAGGGGGCATGAGATTGTTTTGGCTGAGAAGATTAGGGTGAATCCAAAGAGGTTCATAAGTGTATTAAAGGAAAAAGAATAAGTAGAGAGAGAATAGGACCCCTCAAGGACCAAAGTGTACATGTATGTGTAGAACCACAGGAGATGGATGTGATCCACAATGAATATTTCTCCTCTGTGTTTACTGTGGAGAAAGACATGAAGACTTAGGAACTTGGGGAAGTTAGTGGTCATATCTTGTGGACAGTCCATATCATAGTAGAGGAGGGTTGGATGTATTAGAATGTATGAAGGTGGGTAAATGTCCTGATCCTGACCTGATGTAGCCAAGAACACTAAGAGGCCAGAGAATAAATTGCAGGGTCCCTGGCTGATATTTTTGCATCATTTTTTGCCATGGGTGAGGTTCTGGAAGACTGGAGGGTAGCAAATGTTGTGCCATTATTCAAGATGGGCTGCAAAGAAAAACCTGAGAACTATAGACCAGTAAGCCTAACATCTGTGATGGATAAGTTACTTGAGGAGATTCTGAGAGATAAGATATACGTGTATTTGGAAAGACAGGGTTTGATTAAGAATAGTCAGTATGGCTTTGTGTGTGGGAGATCATGCCTCACAAATTTGTTAGATTTCTTTGATGAAGTGACCAGGAAGGTTGATGAGGGCAGAGCCGTAGGCACAGTCTGTATAGATTTCAGTAAGGCCTTTGATAAGGTTCCACATGGTAGGCTGCTCTGGAAGGTTACATTGCGTGGAATCCAGGGGGAGCTGGCAAATTGAATACACAGTTCGCTTGATGGTAGGAATCAGAGAGTAATAGTGGAAGGATGCTTGTCAGACTGGAGGCCTGTGACTAGTGGAGTGTCTCATGGGTTGGTGCTGAGCCCATTGCTGCTTATTATCTATATCAATGATTGGATGAGAATGTACAAGGCATGATTAGCAAGTTTGGAGCTAAAAATGTGTTGCTGGAAAAGCACAGCAGGTCAGGCAGCATCCAAGGAACAGGAGAATCGACGTTTCGGGCATAAGCCCTTCTTCAGGAATCTTCGGGCTTATGCCCGAAATGTCGATTCTCCTGTTCCTTGGATGCTGCCTGACCTGCTGTGCTTTTCCAGCAACACATTTTCAGCTCTGATCTCCAGCATCTGCAGTCCTCACTTTCTCCTCGATGATTAGCAAGTTTGCAGATGACACTAAAATAGGAGATATCATGGACAGTGAGGAAAGTTATCAGAAATTGCAGCAGGACATTGATCAGCTGGGAAAGTGGACCAAGAAATGGCAAATGGAGTTTAATATAGCTAAGTGTGAGGTCTTGCATTTTGGAAAGTCAAATCAAGTAGGAGTTTCATGGTGAATGGTAGGGCCTTAAGGAGTCTAGTGGAAAAGTGAGATGATGGAGTTCAGGTGCACAATTCTCTGAAAGTGGAGTCACAGGTAGACAGAGCAGTGAAAAGGCTTTTGGCACATTGGCCTTCATCAGTCAGGGCATTGAGTACAGACGTTTGGAAGTTATGTTGCAGTTGTACAGGACGTTGGTGAGGCCACACTTGGAGTATTGTGTTCAGTTTTGGTCACCCTTGCTATAGGAAGGATGTTATTAAACTGGAAAGAGTGCAGAAGAAATTTATAAGGATGTTGCCAGGCCTCAACAGTCTGTGTTATTGGGAGAGGATGGACAAGCTAGGACTTTTTTTCTTTAGCGTGTAGGAGACTGAGGGGGGAATCTTATGTAAGTGTATAAGAAGTGAGAGGCATGGACAGGGTGAGTGCACTCTTTTCACAGGGTTAGGGAATCGTGGACTAGCATCATTTTAAGGTTAGAGGGGAAAGAATAAAAGGGAACCAAAGGGGCAACTTCTTTTACACAGAGGGTGGTACACACATGGAATGAGCTGTCAGCAGAAGTGGTTGAGGTGGACACATTAACAACATTTAAAAGCATTTGGATGAATATATGGATAGGAAAGGATTAGTGCAGGGAAATGCAGTTAGCATTGATGGACATTTTAGTCAGCATAGATCAGTTTGGGCCAAAGGGCCTGGCTCTGTACTATAGGACTATATGACTCTATGTTATCAAATTCCTCCTCCTGTCTGAAACATTCTCTCCTTACCCTCTTTCTAATTTTTCTGACAATTGCTTAGATTCAGACGTTTGGATATTGTCCTCTCTGGTAAGAGAAATAAATCTTTTCAATCCACAATCCTCTTATAGACCTTCTCCCAGCTTCCTCGGTTCCATAATGCAAAGTACAAGAACCTATCCAAACGTTCTCATGGTCAAAGTTCTTCAATCCTGGTAACTTCTTTGATAATTCCTTCTGTATCATCTCTAATGCGTGGTCACAATCTTCATGTAATGTGCTGACTAGAACTGCATGCAATCCTCTAGCTGCATGTTTTAAACTATTTTCATATAACCCCCTCCACTCTTGATTCATCCACGGGGTGAGGGCATCACTGGCCAAGCCAGCACTTATTACCAATTCTTAATTGCCCCAAGTCAATCACATTGTTGTATGTCTAGAGTCACATGTAGGCCAGACCAGGTAAGGATGGCAGTTCCCTTCCTCAAAGGACATTCGTGGACCTGGTGGGTTTTTCCAACAATCCATGATGGTTTCACAGCTATCATTATACTCTTAATTGCAGGTTTTTATTGAATTCCAATTCCACCATCTGCTATGGCAGGATTTGAATCTGAATCTCTAGAACATTGCCTGGGTCTCTGGATTAACAATCCAGCAGCAATACAACTAGATCATTGTCTCTTTGTTTCAATAAAGGAAAATATTCTTAAATATTTACAAAGTACTTAGGTAAATGCTTGCTGAATACTCATCATCCACATAAGAAAAGATATCAAACTGTCATGATACATCTCCAGGGTCACTGGGATTTGAACTTGACCTCCTGGCTCAGAGGTAAAGACACTACCATTGCACCACAGCACACTTCTTATCAGCAACGTACAATTTAAGAAAACCTCTGTACAATTAACAATCATTATTACTTTCAGATAGGCAATAAATACTTCGCAATCTTCATATTGTTTGCAGGGCTACTAAAAAAATAAAATGCAAATGTGACCATAAGTGATAGAGAGAAATTTAATTTAAGCATATTGTGCATCCTGACTGAAATGTAAATCAGATTAATTGTAAGACAATCTACTATTCAGTGCTTATTCAAAGTAAACGTCTATTAACTTTTTTGACTTGTAATATCTGTAAGACATTTACAGTTCAAGTCATATCTTTCATTCTTCCCAGCAATGAGATGCAAATTAATGTTCATTTGAATGATTAGTCTATTTTTAATCTGTAACCATATTCTCTAAACATGATTTATTGGATAGAATTTTTCTTGTGTATTATTTTCTATGTGTTTGTTAAAACCTAAAATAATATGTCATATAAATACTGCAATCATATAAAAGCAATTTGGTTTGTTGTCTTCTCTTTATGAATGAGTCCTTTAATATCACCTTATACTTTGGGCACTACAGGCCACTTCCACCATGACTGAGGGCTCAGGATAGGCCCCATTTGTACACTCTCATGGTGGTAGTTAAAATGCTGTTTCAAAGTGAAATATAGTGTCAAATTGAGAAATAACATTTAAATCAGGACTTGTCCTGCCTGCTACAGATGGCTCAGTTAAATTGAAAGCCAGTGAAAATGAAAGGTTGCAGGGTATGGCCTCAATGAAGAAGTCCATTGGTAAAAAGATGTGGAAGATTTTGTGCCTGATACAAAGTACCCATTGGATACGAGAAGGGAGTTTAGAATCAAGCACATAACGTGTTCTGAAGAGCTAACACGTAATTTTTCATTCTAGCACCGACTGTCCAATAATAATTTCCCTTTACATTTCCTTTCTGAAGCTGTTGGATTCCTATTAAAGTATCGTTCACCCTTTATTCATGTTTGAGCTTTAAGTCATAATCATTATCCATGTGAATCTGGACAGTCAGTATCAGCAGGTCAGTGAGGAAGGCAGCTCATTACCACCTTCTCAAGCATTGCAAAGTTGTGTAGAGTAGTTCCAGAGTGGGAGTCAGAAAGTTAACATTTGGTGTTTGTAAAATGCTAATAGCCGGGGAGAAGCATTGTGTGGTCCTTTTAACAGATCACATGCTTTTACTGTGCTTAGAGATTTTAAAATGGATGTCTTTGAGCAGCAGCTTGAAAGTTTGCAAGTACACAGAAAACATCTGAATTTTAAATTTGTATCAAAAGGCCATACAGTTGACAGGCCAAGCAACAGTTTTTACCAAGACAACAGGCTTCTGAATTTAGTCAATCAGTTTGAACCAGGTACTTAGGTACCAAAAATCTATTAAATTTAAGTCTGATCATTTTGACAACGTAGGACCTATCCAATTATAATAAATATCGATATGACACCAAGGGTATAAAAAAAAGGGGGCAGTTGGGCAAAGGCCCCAGAGCTAGATAGTCATCTGACAGAGTTAATGGCCCTCAGCTCTCAAGAGAGAATCTCTGGTTCTCATAGCCTCCTCCACATCTTAGAGAAAGCACCATCGAAATAACAATGGCACTTCTAGTTAACATTCTTGATGAAGGGCTTATGCACGAAACATCTCTCTCTAGCTCTTTGGATCCTGCCTAACCTGTTGTGCTTTTCCAGTGCCACACTTTTTGACTAGTTAATATACCTGACAGAAGAATAGATGAAAAAGGCACAGAACATTCTGGAAGACATGTAACCTGGCTGTAATTTTGAGACTAAATTCTATTTCTTTCATATGTTTGGGACTTGTATTTATTGGAACAGCATGCCATTAGAATCTTGCTTTATTCGGGAATAGTTAGTAGTTAGAAGAATTTTATTCTGTTTGTTATAGCTTAGTTAATTTGTTTGCTGTTAGAGTTAGATAAATACATGGTAACTTGTTGATTTTAAAGTGAGTGTCAAGGATTTATTTTAATTAACCATGAGAAGTTGCTGAAAAGCAGGTTACACCACTTTTTACACTCGTTTTACAGAATATGGGGCGAGGTGCTCCTCTTTGGGAGATTCAGTTTTAGTTATCGGGGGGCGGGGGTGGTCAACCTCCACTTTATAACATCAAGGATAATTAGGGATGGGCAATAAATGTTATCTGAATCATTGATGCTGTGAAAGAACGCTGTTGGAGGTATGGCATTACTGCGAATTTCTGTCCACCTCTATTGTCATAAATATTCATTTCTGATATGGAAAGGAAGGTTGAGATGGGTGACAGGGACAGTGGGGAAAAATCAGAGTGAGGAAAGGCTGACATGAAAGGAGTAGGGACAGAGTTAGAGAGAGCATTACAAAGTAGGAGCAGAAGTAGGGGACGAACTGAGAATGACCAGTGGGTGATAGGTGGAGGAGAGAAAGAATGAAAGAATGAGCAATAGAAAGAGGAGTTGGTGTTGGAGCAGGGGGAGTTAAAGGAGGAGGAATAGGGATGAGATGAGAATGAATAAAGCATAAGAACAAAAGAAAATAGCAGGAATTGGTCTTTCAGTCCCTTAAGACTGCCCACCATTTTAAAAGATGATAGTTAAGATGCCCCGACCTCAACTTTATTCATCACAGTCCTCAACTCCCCAATATTTCAAAGATCTGTGTACTCCCTTTTTAATACTTGCAGTGATCTCTTGTCCAGAACTCTTTGGGGTGTTGGATTCTAGACATTTTTACCCTCAGAGAACAAATTCTTTCATATCTTAGTTTTCAATGAGTGTACCTTATTTTGTTACTGTGTCCCCTAGTTTGAGACTTCCCACTAGATTAGATTAGATTAGATTCCCTACAGCGTGGAAACAGGTCCTTCAGCCCAACAAGTCCACACTGACTCTCCGAGGAGTAACCCACCCAGACCTGTTTCCCTCTGACTAATGCACCTCGCACTATGGACAATTTAGCATGGCCAATTCACCTGACCTGCACATCTTTGGACTGTGGGAGGAAACCGGAGCACCCAGAGGAAACTCATGCAAACATGGGAGAACATGCAAACTCCACACAGACAGTTGCCCGAGGCTGGAATCGAACCTGGGTCCCTAGCGCTGTGAGGCAGCAATGCTAACCACTGAGCCGCTGTGTCGCCCCTGCCTACCCTGTCAAACCCCTGCAGAAAGTGTTGTATGATTCAACAAAAACACTTCTAAACTCTAATGAATAAGCACTTAACCTGCTCAGCCATTTTTCAAATGTCAACCATGACATCCCAGGAATCACCTCTTTTGAACAGCCTTCTAAGCCAGTACAGCCTTTCTTAAATTCAGGGTCTACAACTAAACTCCTGGCACAGCTGGTGTCAACATGTTCTGTAGGTTTGTAACAAGGGGAGCTGAAAGGAGCTAGAGGGAGAGGAAAAAGAATGAAGGAACAGAAAAAGAAGGGATAAATGAAAGCAAAATATGAGAGGAGGAATATAGAATGGGAAGTTGGAGTGGAGTAGTCAGGAAGAAGCATTTAAAGGAAATAGAACTGGTGGATGAGGAATGTAGAGTGATGGTGGAGAGGACAAAGAGTAAATGAGCAGGATATGAGGAAGAGTGGGAACTGAGGTTAGAAATGGAAGAACAGGGATAAGTAACATTGAAGGAAGAAGGATAAAGGGAGTGGGAGGAAGAAGTCAGTGGGATGGAGATGAGTTCATGGAGGAAGTGGTTAACAGTTTGGTTGCAGTGGAGCATAGATGAAGAGTATGGAGAGAGTAGAGGTCAGTAGAATGTGAAAATGAGGGAACTACTAAATTAAACAGAGTGTGAGGGAAGTGCTGCATGGGGAAAGGACAGGGATGAAGAGAAAGAAAGAAAAGAGAGGAAAAGGCACATGGGAGAGGGATGGATATTAAGAGGAAGTAGAAAAGGTGAAGTTGAAAATGGAAAGGGGAAAGAAAAGGGACGGATAAGAGAAATGATGCAATAGGTACATAGTTAGAGAGGAAGAGTGGAAAACCACAAATGGAATGTATGAGGAGAAATGAGGTTGGACGAAGAATGGGGTAAAGCAAGTGTGATGAGATGGGAAGCACAATGGATCGAACTTGAAATAGGAAATAAGCAGTGAGTGGTGGAAAGATGGAAATGGAAAGGATCAGTCACGGGAGAGGGGAAAGATAATGGAAGAGGACCAACCTGCTCCAACCCTGCTGTCTGGCTTTCTAAGCCTACATGAGATAGCTGTCTTCTAGGCTCGGTGGTGATGAGTGTTGGCTAATAGAAACTTCACCTTACACCTTTCCATCTTTTTTGAGAAATAACACAAACATGTAACTAATCCTAGTTATCCAATTTCAGGACTAAAGTTATCAGCAGGTTTAAATAACATAAACTTGGGGCAGTCGCACATAAATCTTTCAGACACAATTTGACATCTTTCAATAATATTGTAGGTTCATGCAGGACAGATACCAACGTAAGAGCAGCAAAATTCTCCAAAATGGACTGTTGGGAATTAATTCATTGTATTCTCTTTCGAAGCAGAGTTAATATTGGGCTTTGTACAAAATTATACAAAAATATATTTAAAAAAGGCTAAAAGAAAAATGGTATGTCACTTATTGCAGATACTAAGACAATAAGGGAAAGTCAAGGGAATGTTAAAACAAAGGGAGCCATTTGATGGTTGAGACGTACATTAACAAGTGATAATTATATTACTATATAGTTCCAAAAGATTCTTTTTTACCAGGAAGGACAATTTACAATATTATTTCTAATGTATAACACGAGACAATTGAGTTCCTGACTTTTGAAATGAGTGAATCAGAGCTTCCAGATAGCACAAAGAGATTGAAAACCAATAAACCACCTTGGGACTGTTGAACTTACAGTCCTGACATTTAAAGAGAAAAGGTAGAAGATTGGTGTAGCACCGATTGAGCCAATGAACACTGGCATTTCTGTACCACTCAAAAGAAAGGTGCCAGATCTATTAGCCTAACTTCACTAACAGGTGCAAATTGGAATCAATCACAGTAATAAAAAATAGGACATTATTAATTACAAAACATTCTAGAAAAAGACAAACAGCATTGGTTTCAGAAATGGAAAATCTTGCTTGCAAAACCATACAGATGACACCCCAGGTTGATGTGGCAGCCAGATAACCAAATGGACCACTAACTTTTAAACAATCTTTGGTGAATCAACAAAAGGGATACGTTTTACACCCACTGACGTCATTTTATAAAGGAAAGGAAAGCAACAGGTCAAAGAGAAGGATGTAGAGAGCTGCTGAGATATCAGGATGAGGCAAGTAGTTAATCGAAATCCATTATAATCCCAGTCCCAGTAAGGAGCCTAACCCCTAAGTGACATTGACACTATGATGATCAGAAATAAGCACTGTGCTCAGATTTTTAGTGGGTGCTGCCAGAGGTTAACAGCCCATTGGCAGTTTTTAGGTGTAAAGGGCAACTTGTTCAGAAGAATCTATTCTGACAGACAATGCTCATCTTCCGCCTCAGAACACTTCAACTCCAGGGCATCAATGTGGACTTCATGAGTTTCCTCATTTCCCCTCCCCCCACCTTACCCCAGTTCTAACCTTCCAGCTTAGCTCCTCATGACCTGTCCTACCTGCCAACCTCCCTTCCCACCTAACCAATCTACCCTTCTCTCTGACCTATCACCTTTATCCCCACCTCCATCCACCTATTGCACTCTTAGCTACCTTCTCCCCACCTCCACCTCCCTCCCATTTATCTCTCCACCCTGGAGGCTCCCAGCCTCGTTCCTGAGGAAGGGCTCCTGCCCGAAACATCGATTTTCCTTCTCTTCAAATGCTGCCTGACCTGCTGTGCTTTTCCAGCACCACTCTAATCTTGGCTCTGATCTCCAGCATCTGCAGTCCTCACTTTTGCCTAATCATTTACAGCTGACTGTAGGTCTTGTAACTGTATTCATCTCAGAAACAGCCTCATCTTTATCCTGGAAGGATGAAATTTAAATTGGCCCAAAATGCCTTATTCTTGTAAGGGTTAACAAAAGGGGAGAGACTAATCAAATGGAATACTGTAGCATAAAGAGTGGCCAGAAATAAATGGGAGAAAGAGGAAAGGAATCAGAGGGTCAATTCCATTTCGAGGTAAGGGGGAGCTCCAGTTAAATGTTAATCCCACAACACATTTATTCTTTTACAACACTTGCATAATGAATTTTTTATGACATGCTGACATTTTTTGACATGGATCATCATTGAAACAGGAGTAGGCCATTCAGCTCTTGAACCTGTTCTTCCACGCAATTTGATCAGCTTCGATCTATTTCGCTTGAAGCTTTTCCCTAACAAAATTCTGGTGATCTTAGTCTAACATTTCAACAGCATAGTGAGTTTTGAGAAGATTTGTAGCTCACGTTGAGGTTTTGGATGTAGGTTTGCTTGCTCAGCTGAAAGGTTCATTTCCAGACATTTGGTTACCTTACTAGGTAACATCTTCAGTGGACCTCATGCAAAGCAATGCTGAAAAATTCCTCTTTCTATTTATATAGAGTCATAGAGATGTACAGCATGGAAACAGACTCTTCGGTCCAACCTGTCCATGCTCACCAGATATCGCAACCCAATCTAGTCCCATCTGCCAGCACCCGGCCCATATCCCTCCAAAACCTTCCTGTTCATATACCCATCCAAATGCCTCTAAAATATTACAATTGTACCATGCCCCACCACTTCCTCTAGCAGCTCATTCCATACACGTACCACCCTCTGCGTGAAAAAGTTGTCCCTTAGGTCTCTTTTATATCTTTCCCCTCTCACCCTAAACCTATGCCCTCTAGTTCTGGACTCCCCCACCCCTGGGAAAAGACTTTGTCTATTTATCCTATCCATGACCCTCATGATTTTATAAACCTCTATAAGGTCACCCCTCAGCCTCCGACGCTTCAGGAAAAACAGCCCCAGCCTGTTCAGCCTCTCCCTATAGCTCAAATCCTCCAACCCTGGCAACATCCTTGTAAATCTTTTCTGAACCCTTTCAAGTTTCACAACATCTTTCCGAAAGGAAAGAGACCAAAATTGCACACAATATTCCAACAGTGGCCTAACCAATGTCCTGTACAGCTGCAACATGACCTCCCGACTCCTGTACTCAATACTCTGACCAATAAAGGAAAGCATACCAAACGCCTTCTTCACTATCCTACCTACCTGCGACTCCACTTTCAAGGAGCTATGAACCTGCACTCCAAGGTTTCTTTGTTCAGCAACACTCCCTAGGATCTTATCATTAAGTGTATAAGTCCTGCTAATATTTGCTTTCCCAAAATGCAGCACCTCACATTTATCTGAATTAAACTCCATCTGCCACTTCTTAGCCCATTGGCCCATCTGGTCCAGATCCTGTTGTAATCTGAGGTAACCCTCTTCGCTGTCCACTACACTTCCAATTTTGGTGGCATCTGCAAACTTACTAACTGTACCTCTTATGCTCGCATCCAAATCATTTATGTAAATTACAAAACGTAGAGGACCCAGCAGTGTTTGGGTTTCTTTGGGTTCGTGATGTCATTTCCTGTGGTGATGTTATTTCATGTGGTGAAGTCACTTCCTGTTCCTTTTCTCAGGGGGTGGTAGATGGGGTCTAACTTTATATGTTTGTTGATAGAGTTCCGGTTGGAATGCCATGCTTCTCGGAATTCTCATGCATGTCTTTGTTTGGCTTGTCCAAGGATGGATGTATTGTCCCAGTTGAAGTGGTGTCCTTCCTCATCCGTATGTAAGGATACTAGTGAGAGAGGGATATGTCTTTTTGTGGCTAGTTGGTGTTCATGTATCCTGGTGGCTAGTTTTCTGCCTGTTTGTCCAATGTAGTGTTTGTTACAGTCCTTACACGGTATTTTGTAAATGATGTTAGTTTTGCTCATTGTCTGTATACGGTCTTTCAAGTTCATTAGCTGCTGTTTTAGTGTGTTGGTGGGTTTGCATTTGATGGCAGCATTCGGAGGGATCTTGCAGTTAAGTCAAGATTTAACCAGGAAATGTTAGAATTTAAAAACCTAATTTAATTCCTGGGGAACTATTAAACTGACCACAAAACGTACCCCAACTTCACCTTCCCCAGACCCCTTACACATCTTGACAGGGTACCCTACCCACCCTTGCCTCTCAGAGTCCAACACACCTCCCCCTGCCCTGCTGTCAGACCCAACAACCATTCTAAACCCAGGACCCAACTCTCCATCTTTGACTGGGATCTGATACGTCCCTCTCCTTTCCCTTGAGACCTAACTTCTCTCTCTTCCCAGTTCCAGGGATCTCACACAGACCCCTTTCCAGTTGGGCCAGATCCTCCCTACCCATGCTGTCCTACCATAAGCACACAATAACATAACTGACACCCTTCCTATCTTAGATACCTGCATTCTACCCACCACGCACACTGACAACTTCCCTACCTGACACCGTAGCCTTCTTGCATTCTGCCCACCCTAAATGGACACTTATCTTGCATTACACTTACCCTTTCACAGGTGCTGTCAAAATGGCTGTCTGTATTGCTGGACAATTAAAACACAGAATATGGCAAATACAGCCATGACAGAGGGGCATAATTTTACAGAATCCCTACTGCGTGGAAGCAGGCTATTCAGCCCATCGATTCCACATGGATCTTCAATTAGCATCACACTCAGATCCACCCCATCCCTGTACCCCTGCATTTCCCATGGCTAATCCACCTAGCCTCCACATCCCTGAACACTACAGTAATTTAGCCTGGTCAATTCAACTCGCCTGCACATTTTTGCACTGTGGGAGGAAACCCACACAGGCAATCAGAAAATGTGCAAACTCCAAACAGACAACTACTTGAGGTTGGAATTGGACCCAGGTCCCTGGCGCTGAGATGCAGCAGTGCTAGCCATTGTGCCACCATGTCACTCCACTGTTTGCTTTCCCTTACTGTTCTGCACTACAATTGGATTCATGGTAATCTCACCATTTCTGCAGGAATTTCTTGCTGAAAATATGGAGCTTTATCTTAAAACATAGAAGTAGGAGCGGATTGACAATCTAACTAAGACAGCCACTCCTGGCAAAATTCAATCCTTTCTTTCCTTCTCAGCTGCTGCAGTCAATTTCATAATCCTTTAATAAGATTGGATATGGAAATGCACTAGTGTTTGCCCTTTTCATTTAGATCCCAGATGCCCTGATTTTTCTCACTGCAATAGTATTACCTCTCACTCCCAGTACCTCGTTATACAAAAATGATAAAACCTAAACTTGCATGGGCAAACCTCATTAGCGGCAGATGTTGTTAGAAACCCTGTCACAGCAAATGCTAGTCCTTAAAACTCACCATTGAACTACGTACTTATATAACATAAGGACAATCATCCCCAGGATCAAAGGAGCTTTACCAGTCTCATAACAAAAGCATTTTTCACGATTTTAAATAAGTTGCTTCAAATGGTATTTATAGATTAAAAACCTTGTTACTTTTCTCTCAAACCAATAAGGTCTGCAAAGTGAGCAAGCAGCCATGATTTAAATACAATTGGGATACATAACACAGTTTCAAATGCTGGAAATCATGATTAAAGCTTTACATTAACCTGGACATTGAAAACAGTAGACAGAAAAGAAATGGGCTGAAAATGTGTTGCTGGAAAAGCGCAGCAGGTCAGGCAGCATCCAAGGAGCAGGAGAATCGACGCTTCGGGCACAAGCCCTTCTTCAGGAATCATTCCTGAAGAAGGGCTTGTGCCCGAAGTGTCGATTCTCCTGCTCCTTGGATGCTGCCTGACCTGCTGCACTTTTCCAGCAACACATTTTCAGCTCTGAACTCCAGCATCTGCAGTCCTCACTTTCTCCAGAAAAGAAATGGGATCAAGAAGCCAATTTTCTATATGATGATATTTTAATTAATGGGCTGACACGTGGTATATAGGGTTATATAATAAGGCTAAACTCTAATCTTGGTCACAAAGCCAATTTATTGTCTTAATTGCTGCATTTTCCTGAGCATTGAAATGCACAGCAAATGAAGTATCTTATTCTGTCCGATTTATGGATGCACGAAAAATGTAATTTACCGCTGTTTACTGGCTGAATTTAGTCAGACTTCGAACATGAAATTTTACATATAACAATACATTCAATGACTTGTGAGAATGATTATATTTTTATGCATGAGGTGTTGTACATATGATCTTAGCCAATTTATACTGTCTTCTTATGCACTATTATAAGAGCAGGCCAGCTATGTCAGAGCTGTAGCAAAATTTCGGATACGCTGCAGCTGGAATACTGTGGGCAGTTTTGGTCGCTGCACTATTGGAGGAGTATGATTGCACTGGAGCGGGTGCAGAGGAGATTCACCAAGATGTTGCCTGGGAGTGAGCACGTTAGCAATGAAGAGAAGGTGAGTAAGTGCGGGTTGCTTTCTTTAGAGCAGAAAAGGCTGAAAGGAGACCTGATTGAGGGATATAAGATTATGAGGGGCATGGATAAGGTGGATAGAAAGCAGCTGCTCTCCTTAGTTGAAGAGTCAATACCAAGAGGACATAATGTTAAGACAAAAACTGTGAGGTTTCATTGGGATTTGAGGAAAACATTTTTCACCTAGAGGTCGGTGGAAATTTGGGGTGCACCTCCTGGGGAAAGCGGGAAACTTCACAACCTTTAAAAAGTACTTGGATGAGAATGTGAAATATCATAGCATTCAAGGCTATGAGTCAAGTTTGGAAAGTGGGACTAGTGTAGATTTAGAGCAGTTTTTGTCAGTGCAGACTTGATGGGTGAAAGGATCTCTTCTGTACTGTATGATTCTATGGTTCTATTCTCACCTGATATACCTAAGATAGGTTATAATTCTCTGCATTCTGTATACCTAGGCTAGGTTAGAATACTCCACCTGAATCACAGCCAAAACAAAATGGAGCTAGTCTCTTTAGGTCATCTTAAATAGTAAGTGTGGTTTTATGACAATGCTCCATAGGATGACTTTTAGTTTCTCCAAGATGGAGTCAAACACCATTCATTCTTCTTTGATGATAAAGTAGATTTACTTTTGGACTAAATCCAAATTTAATAGACCACTTAAAATAGGTATGACAAAATTTAAATTATACTTGCCATAAACAGCAGAGAGAAGCATTTTTATTCATTCAGAACTTGACTTGGGCTTTTCCATTTCACTTAAATGTTGAAACCGTACCAGCATGGGGATCAACAGAAGTGAAAAATATACTGGGACATAGCATCACCAGAGGCTGCCAGCACACAGGCCGAGATTGCTGTCCATGGTGTCAAGTGCAATGTACAGTGAGCAGCTGTGATGGAAAATAGCACAAAATACAATCCTGTCCTCTTTTGGCCATTCTTTACTAATTTTCAAAACTTTCTAAATCCTCTGGCTTGCCATTAATCTTTGCCAAATTGTATGTTTTTCTTTCAATTTGATGCTACCTGTAACTTCTATTTAATCATGGTTGGCTTATCCCCTTCCTGGAAAACTTCTTCCTCAATGGGATATATCTTTGCAGTGAGCCATGAGCTATTTTCCTAAGCATCTGCAATTATTACTCAACTGTTAATCTCCTTTTTCCAGTCCAATCCAGCCAACTGTACTCTGATTCCTTTGTAATTACCCTTATTTAAGCTTAGCATAACTGTTTCTGATCCAAGTTCCTCTTTCCCAATCTAAATGCTAAATTCTACTATATTATGTTCATTGTTTCCTGGAGGAGTTCATACTTTGACATAATTTATTGAAGTTCATTGTACATTACCAGCTCCAAAATAGCCTGATCCCTGGTTGGATCTACAATGTATTGTTCCAGAAAACTATCCTGAATACACTCTAAACAATTCCTTATGGCTACCTCTGCCAATCCGACTATCCTAATTTACACGTAAATTAAAGTAAACAATGAGTGTATTGCTTTTGTTACATCCCCTCATTAACTCCTGATTTATTTTTTGTCTCACCATAAGGGGCCTTTGGATTACAGAGGAACCTCTATTATCTGAAGGACACGGGCGGGCAGTATTTTGTTCAGTTAATCAAATTCTGGATAATTGAATGTTGGATAATATAGTTTAGCCGAGCATCGGGACCTTGTGAGCTTGCGGGATAATCAAATGCTGGATAATTGAGGTTCCTTTACACCCATCAATATTTTCCTCCACTTTATTTCTTATCTCTATCCATATTGGTTCTATATCTTTTGATCCAAAATAATTTCTTGCTATTGTACTTATTCCATCCTGTACAACCAATACTACTCCATCATCCTCTCTTTCCTGCCTGTCCTTTTGAAAACTTACATTTCTCTGCATATTCAGTTCACAGATTTGATCTCCTTTTAACAATGTCTCCATAATGGCTATAAGACCATGCCCATTTACCTCTCTTTGTGCCATTAATTCACTTATTTTGTTTTGAGTATGAGGTACATTCAAGCAAGGAGTAATTCATTTTGCCTATTGACAATTTACCAACATATTTTACCCGATTTACTGCTGTTTTTCTATGTTTGTATGTACTGTCCCACTCTAGGCCTCCTTATCCTCTTGCTTTATAAGCCTTCATTTCCCCTCTCCCAAACCTTCCCCATCTCTTCAGTGTTGCTTGCTCCAGCTATTTGCCACCTTATCCTGCAGGATTGTGGATAGTGAGTCAGTGAGTTAAGTATAATATGATTGGACGATATCCTGGCCCTAGTTAAAAAGCAGCCAGTTCGTGCAAGCTGTGGGTGTGAAGCTTGATCATTGCTAACTATGTGAGGGTATGAATCTGAAATGTGAGTCATGCTTGATGGAGAATGTCGTTTGGTGAGTGAAGTAGCTTGGTGGTGAGCTGAGCAGTGTGTGTAACAAGTGATTCATTTGCTCAACAATATGACATTTGAAATGCATTTCCTGACTTTGATCACTCAAGTAAGATTGCTAACCATCTTGCAACACCGAAACCAGATCCTTCAGACTACCTTCTCTGCATTGGCAGTGGTGATTACCTGCTCCCACTGCTTTCTCAATGTTTTGTCTGGAAGGCCTCCGGGGCCACCTATGGATAGAGACATCCTCAACTCCTGTGTACCTCCTACATGAAAGCCTTCATGCTGCCTGATAGACTTTGTGGCAGGCTCTCTCATCTATTGATCATTCTATTCACTGTGTGCAGTCTTTTCCCCACAAACTGTTCCAGTGCCTGCAGCAGCCAAAATGCACTTTCTTTTTATACAGGTACAGTCTACCTTTAAGTAGAGTCATAGAGATGTACTGCCCAGAAACAGACCCTTTAGTCCAATTTGTCCATGCCGACCAGATATCCCAACTCAATCTAGTCCCACCTACTGCAGGTTTGTTTTAAATCTGCCTTGCACATACCCTCTTTCAGAAAGTGCAGCACTGGGCTGTGTGCAATGATCATTCAAATTGGCAGGCGTCAAAAGTTTTGCATATTGCTCGTATTAGAATGAACTGGGGGGGCTTCTTGACATATCCTCATGCTTGTGGTTTCTTTAAGAAATCTTGCAAAATGTGGGTCAGTGTTCTTCAGGATTAAAGGCTGTGGTAGCATGTTCCAGCCACTAGAGAGTGTTCACACCAAATAAGAAATGATAACATCACAGGTTTTGACATGATCTCGAAGGAAACAAAATGATGGAATTAACTGATGTTACAGACAAGAAAACTTCTCTAAGTTAGAAAATTAAATCTTAGTGCTTTTCTAATGTTTTTTTTTCAAACAACAGGGCTCTTTAAGCAAACTGACCGTATTCCTTGATTGCTTCCACTATTTCCTCTGCCAGATTGTTCCATACACACACCATCCTGTGCATGAAAACGTTACCCCTCCTTTTTAAATCTTTCCCCTCTCAGCTTAAACCTATGCCATCTAGTTTTGGACTCCCCCACCCTAGGAAAATAATTATGTAAATGATTTGGATGCAAATTTGAAAGGTCTGGTTAGTAAGTTTGCAGATGACTCCTAAATTAGTGGTGGACCAGGCAGTGAAAAAGATTATCTGAGAGTCCAGTGGGACCCTGATAAGATGGCCAATGGGCCAAGGACTGGCAGATGGAGTTTAATTGAGATCAATGTGAGGTGTTGCATTTTGGTAAGGCAAATCAATACAGGACCTACACAGTTAATGGTAGGGTCCTCAAGGGTGTTGCCGAACAAAGAGACCAAGGGGTGCAGGTACATAATTCCTTGAAAGTAGAATCTCAGATAGATGGGGTTGTAGGAAAGGCATTTGGCATACTTGCCTTCATTGGTCAGTGCATTGAGTATGGAAGTTGAGATTTCACGTTGCAGCTAAACAGAACATTGCTAAGGTGACTTTAGAATACTGCATAACTGTACTAATGTGGTCATGTATTGATCAATGGACTCTTTTTCACCTTGAGCTTTCAGACTGAATGCATAATGTTCATTCACTTGGGGTTCAAAGAGTGCCTTAAGGTTTTCAAAATTTCTGCAGTGAATTTTTTCAGAGAAATTCAAGGGGTAATGCTCTTTGATATGGACTGTTCCCAACAGTGATAAAAGCAAAATGCTCTTAATTGGCATCTGATATGCTCTAGTATGCCATTCAGTTGCATCAAATCACTGAACTGTTTCAAAAAAAGGAATGAAACTGGACAGACCATCAGAAACGACAATAGCATGCATAGCCCTATCAGCCCAGCAAAGTCCTTCTTATCAATATCAGGGGGTAAGTGCCAAAATTGAGTAAACTGTCTCACTGTCTGGTCAGGATTGGAGGAGGACAGCTGTAACAATGGTATCTACCCAACATAGTGAAAAATTGGAAAGGTCTGTTCTGTAAACAACAAACTGAACAAATCCAACCCTATCGATTACCACCCAATTAATCTCCTCTTGATAATCATGAAAGAGATGGTAGGTATCATCAACTGTGTATCAAACAGCACTTGCTTCACAATAACCTGCTCATTAACATTCAGTTTGGGTTCTTCTAGGGCCAGTCTGATCCTGACCTCATTGCAGCTTTGCATCAAACAAGAGAGCTGAATTTTAAAGGTAAGGTGAGATGAGAGTCACTGTCCTTGACAACAAGGCTGAGTGTCAAAACAAGGAGACACCAAGAAGCCTGAGCAAAACTAGAGTCAATGTATCGAGGAGAAATTTTCTGGTAGTTGAGTCATACCTAGAACAAAAGGAGGGTTGTGGTTGCCGAATGTCAGTCACCTAGCTCCAGAACATCTCTGCCAGAGTTCCTCAGGGTAGTGTCCTTGGCCCATCCATCTTCAGCTGCTTCATCAATGACCTTTTCTCCATCATGGGGTCAGAAGAAGGAATGTTCACCCATGGTTGCACCATGTTCAACACATTTGTGACTCCTGAGATACTGAAGCAATCCATGTTCAACTGCAAATCTACCTGGATAATATTTAAGCTTGGACCAGCAAATGGCAAGTAACAGTCACGTCTCGGCAAGTACCAAGCAATGACCACTTCCAGTAAGAGAGAATCTCAGCATTGCTCTTTTCATTCAGTTACCATTGCTGAATCTTCCACTAACAATATCCTGGAGCCTCTGACCAGAAACTAAACTTGAAGCAAATACTGTGACAATGAGTGCAGGTCAGAGGCCAGGGACCCTGCTGCAAGTAACTCACTTTGACTCCCAAAATCCTGTCCACCATCCACAAGACAGAAGTCAGGAGTGTGATGGAATATTCCCCAATTGCATGCATGAGTGTAACTCAAACAACATTTAAGAAGTTTGACACCATCCAGGACAAGGCAGCCTGTTTGATTGGCATCACAAACATTGATGTCTTCCACAACAAATGCAAAAATGTGTACCGTTTACAAGATGCAGTGTAAAAATTCACTAAAGTTCCTTCCAAAGATAGCACAGCTGCCATTTAGAAGGACATGGTTCGCAAATATCACCATCTGCAATTTCTCCTCCATGATGCTCATCATCATTGACAATATATTGTTCCTTCGGCGTCACTGGGTCAAAATCCTGGAAATTCTTCTGGAACAGGATTGTGGGGTCTATCTACACCAAATGAACTTCACTGGCTCAAGATAGTCAAGCACCACCACCTTCTCAAAGGCAATTGGATTGGGCAATGAAGCCCATATTCCATTAATTTAAAAAAACTCTTGCATTCGTTTCTGACACCATGTTCTGCCCCCTCAAGGCAGCAACCTGATCAGAGTGGCATTTTTATTGAAATGCCTCTAAGATGGCTGCCTCCTTCTAGAAATCACAAGACTATGGCATACTGGGAAGGACGTTAATATATGTTTGCATTACAAATGTCTGTAAAGTCATGTTTGCTTTCTTTCAGTGGAAGACAATCCACTTTGTGTCTTGATAAGATCTATCGGGTGGGGGGGGCAGTACAGAGTCAATCAGATTGCCAATGAGCTGGTGTCACATACAGGCCAGACTAGGTAAGGAAGGCAAATTTCCTTCCCCTAAAGCACATCAATGAACCAGAGGGATTTTTGCGACAATCGATAGGGTAAACACAGCTAGTTCTGAATTCCAGATTTTTTATTTCCCCCTTGAATTCAAATTTCACATCTAGCACAGAGGGATTCACCCATGTCCCCTGAACATTAGCCTGGGGTTCATTGATTCATAAGTGCATCTAATATGGGACATAATTATTGGTCCTCTCATTTCCTTGCCCAATGGATGAAAACCTCCAAAGTAAAACATCACAAGGTCTCATTTTTAGCAGCAAAGCATTTCACTCAATCAATGTTTAGCTGGTTTATGATCACACCAGGAAGGTTATCGGCCAGATGTCATAAATTATTCAATGTGTAATCCCTTAATGCTTGGAGAATAAAGCCTAACTTTTGCTAACTTGGCTCATTACCTCTCAAAATGTCATGGCATAAGGTGATTGATTTCATATTAATTGCGAGGCTGTAATGCATCCATTGATATAAATTCAGAAATAAAATTATTTGGCAGAGTCTGATTGAATGATCTTTCACCGAAATTGATGGGACTTTGCCGCGCTTCAACAAACTGGTCAATTTAAATAACTGCTTTTTGAGTAAACTGAATATGTCACTGCATTTTATTGTTAACGATTACAAGGAAAGATATTAATGCATTCATTAATTTTTACATAAATAATACGGCTAGTATGTATAGCTTGCACTTGTGAGGCTGGTATTCTGCACTCAATGAAATCTAAAATGGATGCAGCCTAGTCAGGAGATGATGTACTGCTGCCCAATTAAAAAAAAGGCTTTTATTAAAGATATTTTTCATGGCAGGTTTTTCTTAGTATATAATTGTGCACAAAATATTCTTCCTTATGCAAGTCACCAATGGTGATTGCCAGTTGTTATCGTTCATTTTGTAAGATAGCCTAGAAACGGTGTTTTATTGTGTCAGTTTAAAGAAAAACCAGAACAATTAGCTAATGGTAGATTTATAATTCTTAGCATTGCTGTTTTGTATCACTTAGAATGGAGGAGACATTAAAGGACAGTAGACTCATCTACAACAGACAAATGGACTTTGTATTCCAAGCATCATAATGAATGACTCCCTCTGTGCTTTCTACTTCCCACAGGCATGCAAGAGGCAAGGAACAATCTATATCTTTGACTCTGCAGTGAAACCAGTGAGTTGGTTTCCCTGATGTCTCTAACAGTTGCGCCTCACTGACCTTATCTTTCAAATTGTTTAGTGAATCAGAAGTTCTCCATTAAGAACCTCCCACCCTGATTATAATCTCTTCCAACCTATTCCATCTGGCAGAAGATACAAAAACGTAAACATGTACCGATAGGTTCAAGAACAGCTTCTTCCCTGCTGTAATTCATCTTCTCAAATTTCACACCTACTATTGATCTTGCTTTTTGTATATCTTCTTTGCAGCTGTAACTCTGTATTCCTCACTTTGTTCTATCACCTTAATGCACTTTGTATGTTATTATCTGCCTATACTGCATGCAAAACAAACCATTTCACTGTATTGAGGTACATGTGACAATAATAAATCAAACTTTTCACTTAATTTGTCCCTTGAGATATGTATCACTCCATCACATAGCCTTGACTTTACGTTCCAGGTCTTCATTTTCAGGTGACCATCTTAAGCCATCTCTCACTCGGCTATAAGCTCATAGGTTGGGTAAAGCATCCATATCTATCTGACACTGGATATCACTGGATGCTCTCCTTCTTCAGTCACTCTCCTAATGAGCTTGGATTTAACCAGTTTAAGTGTTAACAGTGATTCATCAGTATCATCATCCAACATCTTTCCACAAGCCATCTTTGTGGGGCTTGCTTTACTTTCAATCTATACAGTTACAGGCAAAGTAATTCAGCTTCTCACAATCTGAGCATGCTTTCCCCAAGCTGGACATGCTATGTTTCTTTCTATATTTATAACATTAATATACTTTGATCTGGCCTTGATCTTTTGGCTGGCCATTCCACAAACAGTATTTTTCTTTCTTCCTGAGTTCTGCTTTTATTTACATACTATTCTCATATTACATTGGTCAGGGATTCAAAATGAGTCTTCAAGGCCTTCAATATCTCTCCAGTCTGCATCTCAGTGAAATTTAGAGTATAATGCAACTTGCAATGCTTAATCCCCAGCACTGATAGCAGGTTTGCTACTCTAATTTGTTCAGGTTTTCTGTTTAATTCTGTAGTCATCTAAGAATTTTGCTATTGAGACTAGAAGTTCTCATTCTGTGCCATAATCTTTCATCTCCAAAAGAACAGGTCCACTCAAAGCCATCCGGACTTGCACAGCAGTAAACATTGCAAGCTACAGTTCTAATTATTCTTTGCTGCTTTTCTCAAACTCCACACAATTGTAGATTCTCACTGCTGATATCATGGGTTGATGACTTCTCTTTTTAAATAGAAATATCAGAATCACTGTGTCCAAATGCATTTCTCCAGCAAGGCAGTGCAGCAATAACATGTATATTAAGGCATGGATGAGTGATCTCAGGAAGCCTTTTGGCCTGACAGAACTTGGAACATGGAACAAAAGGCGTGACAAAGGATGAATAAATTATTGAGTAAAGTGCTTAATGACACATGAGGACATTGATTCATCTGTTGGAAATTATCAATGGAGAATGGGAGAGGACATTGATTCATTTGTTGGGAATTATCAACGGAGAATGGGAATAAACCATTGGCAGATTAACCAACTATATGATGTTGTGCGCCATTATGTTCACTTTTACTTATGATATTTTTAGGAAATTTAAATCAACATCTAAATAAATTGAAACCAAACTGGATAAAAACTAAAAGTATTCCCTTTGTGTGACTGCATTGAAAAGCGTGTTGATTTTGCTGCTGCAAAAATGACTGCCAATTTTTTATACTGTGCCCAAACCTCTAATAAAGTCTCATCCAAGTACTGATCACAAATGTTCCAGCTTTTTCATCTTTTTAGTTTAGTTAAGTCAAAAAAAAGTATGTTGAGCATTTATCAATAATTATTTTGACACATACACTTACGCCAAGTTCTAGATATCTGTAGAAACACTTGGCCCTCTGGGAAATACAGCATTTTTATAAAACCTGCGGCAAATTCTTTGTGAAATTTATGCCCAACCAACTACAAGCTCAGAAACTTCCCAACTCATAGCATATCAGAATTGTTCCACAGGCTGTGTCTTTAATACCTCCCCCTCCCACCATCACTACTTGCGTATCAGGTACAAACTGACTTAGTATGCCAAAATAAATCCTCAAAAGAGTATAAAGGTAGTAGGAGCATGTTTAAGAGGGAAATCAGGAGGGCAAAAAGAGGACATGAGATAGCTTTGGCAAATCGGGTTAAGGAGAATCCAAAGGGATTCAACGAATACATTAATAACTAAAGGATAATTTGGGAGAGAATAGGGCCCCTCAAAGATCAGCAAGGCAGTTTATGTGTGGAACTGCAGGAGATGGGGGAGATACTAAACAAGTATTGTTCATCAGTGTTTACTGTGGAGAAGGAAACAGAAAATATAGAATGTGGAGAAATACATGGTGACATCTTGAAAAATGTCCTTACTGCAGAGGAGGAGGTGCTGGATGTCTTAAAATGCATAAAATTAGTACGGTGGCTCAGTGGTTAGCACTGCTTCTTCACAGCACCAGGGATTCAGGTTTGATTCCTGCCTCAGGCAACTGTCTGCGTGGGGTTTGCACATTCTCCCATGTCTGTGTGTGTTTCCTCCGGGTGCTCCAGTTTCCTCACACAGTCCAATGATATACAGGTTAGGTAAATTGGCCATGCCAAATTGCCCATAGTGTTCAGGGATGTGTAGGCTAGGTGCATTAGTCATGGTTAAATGTAGAGTAATAGGGTAGAGGAATGGGTCTGGTTGGGTTACTCTTCAGAGGGTCGGTGTGGACATGTTGGGCCAAATGGCCTGTTTTCACACTGTAGGAATTCTACGATTCTATGAAATTCCTGAGACCTGATCAGGTGTACCCTAGAACTCTGTGGGAAGCTAGGGAAGTGATTACTGGGCCTCGTGCTGAGATATTTGTATCATTGATAGTCACAGGTGAGGTGCCGGAAGACTGGAGGTTGGCTAACATGGTGCCACTGTTTAAGAAAAGTAGTAAGGCAAAGCTTAGGAACTATAGACTGGTGAGCCTGACATCGGTGGTGGGCAAGTAGTTGGAGGGAATCCTGAGCGACAGAATGTACATTTATTTAGAAAGACAAAGACTGATTAGAGATAATCAACATGGCTTTGTGTGAGGAAAATCATACCTCACAAACTTGATTAAGTTTTTGAAGAAGTTAACAAAGAGGATTGATGAGGGCAGAGTGGTAGATGTGATCTATATGGACTTCAGTAAGGCATTTGAAAAGGTTCCTCATGGTCGACTGGTTAGCAAGGTTAGATCACATGGTTTACAGGGCAACTAGCAATTTGGATACAGAACTGGCTTGAAGGTAGAAGACAGAGGGTGGTGGTGGTGGGTTGCTTTTCAGACTGGAGGCTTGTGACCAGTGGTGTGCCACACGGATTGGTGCTCTTCATCATATATATAAATGATTTGGATGTGAACATAGGAGGTATAGTTAGTAAGTTTGCAGATGACACTAGACTTGGAGGTGAAGAAGATTACCTCTGAGTACAAAGGGATCTTGATCAGATGGGCCAATAGGCTGAAGAATGGCTGAGGAATTTAATTTAGATAATTGTGAGGTGCTGCATTTTCATAGTTCCTTGAAAATGGAGTCGCAGGTCGGTAGGATAGTGAAGAAGGCGTTTGGTATGCTTTCCTTTATTGGTCAAAGCATTAAGTATATGAGTTGGGAGGTCATGTTGCGGCTGTACAGGACATTGGTTAGGCCACTTTTCGAATATTGTGAGCAATTCCAATTCTCCCTCCTATCGGAATGATGTTGCGAAACTTGAAAGGGTTCAGAAAAGATTTATAAGGAAGATGCCAGGGTTGGAGGATTTGAGCTATAGGCAGAGGTTGAATAGGCTGGAGCTGTTTTCCCTGGAGCATTGGAGGCTGAGGGGTGACCTTATAGAGGGATAGAGTAAATATACACCGTCTTTTCCCTGGATTGGGGAACTCCAGAACTAGAGGGCATAGGTTTAAAATGAGAGGGGAAAGATTTAAAAGGGAGCTAAGGGACAACCTTTTCATGCAGAGGGTGGTACGTGTATGGAATGAGCTGCCAGAGGAAGTGGTGGAGACTGGTAAAATTGCAACATTTAAGAGGCATCTGGATGGGTTTATAAATAGGAAGGATTTAGAGGGATATGGACCAAGTGCTAGCAAATGGGACTAGCTTAATTTAGGATATCTGATCTGCTTGGACAAGTTGGACTGAAGGGTCTGTTTCCATGCTGTGCCCCTGTATGACTCTATGATTCTATGTGTGGTTCTCAGGACTTTTCACAAGCTAATGATAATTTCAAATTAGGAGTATCAATTTCCTCACCTTTAATTCAACATTCATGTTTCCTGTTAAGTAGCAACTGAACTAATAAGTATATATTCAAATGTATGACTAAAGTTTATATAGAAGAACACTTGTATCATTACAGCCCTTGGAAGTGTTATAATATGGAAAGGCACAGGCCCTTCCATTCCTGAAGAAGGGCCTGTGCCCGAAACGTCGAATCTCCTGTTCCCTGGATGCTGCCTGACCTGCTGTGCTGTTCCAGCAATAAAGTTTCAACTTATAATATGGAAAGAATGCCTCAGAAGCAAAAGGTTTGAGAACCTCTTCAATAAGTAATCTCAACCCACATCTCCTGATGATAAGAAATCTCCTCTTCACATTTATTTATTGGCATTGTGACTGTAATGTGCTTGAATTTTCAAAATTTATCAACTGCCTGAAGAGTGCTTCTTAGAGACAAAATTGTGCATCTATTTTAAATTGGGATCATCATTTAAAACATATCTCCTAGGACTATAAAACCTTTGAGCAAAACCAAGTTTCTTTCTGGCTGTACACTCGTTAAATTATAAAAGGAACAAAAGGCTGGAATTTATATAGCACCTTCTGTGACCTCAAAGTCCCAAAGCGCTTTAAAGTCTGGAGGTAATATTGAAATGAAGTCACAGTTGTTTCCTTCTGCAAGGCTGCTGCTCAACCTATGAGCCATTCTGTCTACTCTTCTGTTTTTGTTTCAGCAAGTTATTTTAGTTTAGAGCAATATTGCTCAATGCATTAACCATAAGCCACATGCAGCTGATCCAACGTCCTGAACATTTAAGCTTGAAGAACAGATCAGCAGGGAGTTTAAGGAGTCAAGAAGTGTGGCACTGGAGAAGCACAAGAGGTCAGGCAGCATCCAAGGAGCAGGAGAGTCAATGTTTCGAACATAAGCTTTTCAGCTCTGATCACCAGCATCTTCAGCCCTCACTTACTCCCATGGAATTTAAGGAGTTGATTTCTTTTTAACCATGTTTATATTTTGTCTTCAACACATTCACTTCATGGTTTATTGGAGGCTATATGGATGTTTGCAATTAATGTACTCGTCAAAGTTGGGACATTAATTGTATTGATACTTATTGCTGCAATGAGCTCCCCTCAGGAGATTTTTAAAAAAAAAAAGAATTTCCCAAGCATCAGGAATTTGAAATGGAGGTAAAATTGAGTCGTAATTCAGGTCGGTATTCAAACTTAGGATTGACCCCTTAATGACAGGGATTTAAACACTAATTTATTATAGCTAGCATCTCAGTTCTCTCCAGTAAAAAGTGTATGTGTAATTAAATCTTTCTCTAACACTTTGGAGGCTTTTAAACTGACAAGACAAGGATGGGCACCATGTTTCAGGAGAATAATTAATTCACAGGAGGGAGGTGCAAAGGATAATGGTCAAGAGACAGCAGGCACTACCCATGTCAATATTCCTGGGGAGATGTTCTGCTTTTTTGATCTTTCAGAAAACAAGAAAGACAGAAAACATGCGAGATTTGCATTTACATATCAGCTTTTATGGCCATCAACATGAACTAAAGAACTTTAGAATCCATTAAGTACTTCTCATTGTAACGTATGAAATGCAGCAGGTATTTTCTTGCAGGAAATTCCCTCCAAAATAGTCAGGTTGTCTGTTTTTTGTGATCTTCAATAAGGGATGAACAGTGGTCAGGATGCTGGGGAAAACTTTCTTGTTCTTCAAAATAGTGCATGGGAATCTTTCCTGTCCACTTGAGAGACTGAACAATGCTTCATTTTAGCAGCTCATCTGAAAGCCAGCAGCTGGAGAAGCTGGCAGAATGACTGTACAGACGTTTTAACAGCACTGTAAATAAAGCTTCTGTGCACACATAGACTGATGTTATCTTTCCCTATCTTAGCGCACCATTTACGACTCCTAAGATATTGAAGCAGTCCTTATGCAAATGCAACAAGACCTGGATGATATCCAGGTTTGGACTCACAAATGTAGCATTCAGTCTACAAAAGCGCCAGGCTATGACCATCTCCAACACCGGCGCATCTAACCCTCGTCCCTTGATTTATTGTTTTGACATTCCTGCTCACACACAAACCCATGTGATCCAATGAAATCCAGCCCAATGTTGCTACTTGTAAATTGATGTACAAGTACTCCTTTAACAATGTCACCACATTCTGAACTTTACTAACAGTGGAGAGTGAGTAAAAGAGTAATTTCGTAGGTCAAGTGGTTTATCTCCAGTATAGAGAGCAATGATTTCCAATTATTATAACTGATTTCTCAATTGATATCAGATTTTCCACTGACAGAAAACATTGTCAATCATAACTGAGTTTCTTGTGTTATCGTAGAGCATAGTAATTCAGCATTAAACCTGACTATGTTGTTTAGAAAATTCAGGTTTATATATGTCAGGTCAATGACAAGATAACAGCAAAGCCTATGGTCTGTTCTTTTGATGGAGTGACTATGCTGACTTTTTTCTGATATCTTTTCGGAAAATTGCTGCGTATTATGTTTATCTTTGCTATTTCTTTACGTTCATCGTTTAGGAAATATATTAGATTAGGTTACCTACAGTGTGGAAACAGGCCCTTCGGCCCAACCAGTCCACACTGGCCCTCCGAAGAGTAACCCACCCAGACCCATTTCCCTCTGACTAATGTACCTAACACTATGGGCAATTTAGCATGGCCAATTCACCTGACCTCATCTTTGAATGATGGGAGAAAACCCGCGGAGACATGGAAATGTGAAAACTCCACACAGACAGTTGCCCAAGGCTGGAATCGAACCTGGGACCCTGGTGCTATAAGGCAGCAGTGCTAACTACTGAGCCACCATGCCATATATTCAGTTCCACGAGGAAGAGAGACAGGAAGAGTGAGAATAGTAAATCCAGCTCATACTGTCGGAGTTGGGGTCATTGGAGGATGGACAAATACATTGAGCCCAACCAAGTGATCAATGTGAAAGATCAGAAATTGTTCTCTTTTTTGAGATTAACATAAAAGAGGAAAAGTTGGAACTATGAAATACATTGAATTTCTCGATTTTACAAAACTGTGTAGTGAGAAATGTGGTACAGAAAGAGAAAAAGGAGCCTGTGTCTGAGCTGTGATTCGAAAATAGCTGACTTCATCTTGATCCATATTCTTAGCAATCACCAGCCTGGTTCTTTTCTCTAAAAAAAATTCATAGGAGGTGAGTATCATGGCTAAACTAGCATTTGAATATAAATGGTGAGCTGGGATATGAGGAAAAAGCAGAAGGTTGACACTGGGTAACAGAACCTGAACAGATACAATGGGCCAAATGACCTCCTTCTGTGCCAAAATAATTTATGAGTTGTTGCCATCCATAATTATCATTGAAAAGATGGAGGTGAGCCACCTTCTTCACTTTGCAATCTATGGGTTGCAGGTATTCAGAGTCTTATCAGGGAGGGATCTTTAACACAGTAATAATGAAGTAATAATGTAATTCCAATTCAGGATAGAGAATACTTTTAAGGGAAACCAATTCATGTGCTACTGATGCCCTTCCAGGGAATACAGTTTGTAGTTAGGAAGATATTGTTAGTGGAATCTGGGTGAGTTACTGCAGTGCAGCATCCAGATAATACACACTACTGCCACAGTATGCTGATGATGGGATGGTAAATATTCGAGGTGGTGCATGGTGTGCTGATCAAAGGAACTGTTTTTGTCATGGTCCGCATTGAGTGCTTTTAGGGCTACACTCCAACAAGGAGAAAGTGAGGACTGCAGATGCCGGAGATCAGAGCTGAAAATGTGTTGCTGGAAAAGCGCAGCATCCAAGGAACAGAAGAGTCGACGTTTCGGCATAAGGCCTTCTTCAGGAATGAGGAAAGTGTGTCCAGCAGGCTAAGATAAAAGGTAGGGAGGAGGGACTTGGGGGAGGGGCGTTGGTTTTCAGGAATGAGGAAAGTGTATCCAGCAGGCTAAGATAAAAGGTAGGGAGGAGGGATTTGGGGGAGGGGCGTTGGTTTTCAGGAATGAGGAAAGTGTGTCCAGCAGGGTAAGATAAAAGGTAGGGAGGGGCGTTGGTTTTCAGGAATGAGGAAAGTGTGTCCAGCAGGCTAAGATAAAAGGTAGGGAGGAGGGACTTGGGGGAGGGGCGTTGGTTTTCAGGAATGAGGAAAGTGTGTCCAGCAGGCTAAGATAAAAGCCCCTCCCCCAAATCCCTCCTCCCTACCTTTTATCTTAGCCTGCTGGACACACTTTCCTCATTCCTGAAGAAGGGCTTATGCCCGAAACGTCGATTCTCCTGTTCCTTGAATGCTGCCTGACCTGCTACACTCCAACAATCCAGGTAAGCAGAGAGTATTCAATCACACTCCTGACTTGTGGCTTGTAAGATGGTGGACAGTGGGGAGTCAAAAGGCAATTTAGTTCCTGTAGAAATCCCAGCTTCTGATCAGCTCTTTTAGCTGGTCCAGTTCAGTTCCTGGTTAATGGTATCATGCCAGGATGTTGTTTGTAGCAGTCAAGAATGACAATGACATTGATTATCAAGGGAAATGAGTAGATTCTCTTTTTTGGAGAATGGCATTGCCTGGTACTTATATGATGTGAATGTTATCTGCCTTTTACCAGCCAAGCCTGAATGTTTCCCTTGTGGGTATATACTACTTCTGTATCGGAGGAGTCAAGAATCAATTCCTTTGGATGATGAAGGTAGTCCTGTAAAGACAGTGATCTTGGGTAATGAGTAAGTCTTTGGGAAACCGAAGAACAACGTTTAAGAAATGAAAAATGAGTGAAAAATGAGTGGCTCGGGGAAAGACAAATGCTAACACAGGAGTAATACCATATGAAATCACTGCAGAAGTTTTAAGAAAAGCCATCTTTAGTGATACCATCAGAGAGGATTTACATCGCAACATAGAATGTCAGAGCAGAAGGAGGCTATTTGGCTCAATCAGACCTGCTTCACCTTTGTATATGGTTATGCTGATCATCCAGGACATATTCTGTTCCTGTGACAGAGAAATCCGCAGGGTCACCACTCTCTGGGTGAACTAATGTCTCCTTGATTCAATCGTAAATGCCCCATATCCCAAATATCCCATAATGGCCTATTCCATTTTGGGGTGGCATAGTGGCTCAGTGGTTGGCACGGTTTCCTCATAGCTTCCAATACCTGGGTTCAATTCCACCCTCGGGCAACTGTCTATGGAGTTTGCACGGTCCCCCCATGTCTGTGCTCTGGTTTCCTCCCACAGTCCAAAGATGTCCAGCTTAGGTGGACTGGCCAAGCTAAATTGTGCAGGTTAGGTGGATTAGCCATGGGAAATGCAGGATTACAGAGATAGGGTAGAAGGTGTGTCTGGATGGGATGCTCTTTGGAGGGTTGGTATGGGCTGAATGGCCTGTCCCCACACTGTAGGGATTCTATGTTATCCTTAGATGGTCTACCTGATATTTTTACTATTCAGAGGGTTTGGGAATGAGTTCAAGGAAACCTCAGAATATGGCAAGATGCATAGAGGCCTTCCAATGCATGAATATATTGTGGATCTTTCTTCCAGGTAGCTGGTGTCTGTGGCAGACATCAGTATCTGGCTGTGCTGCTTTATCAGTCTAATCTCCCAAATTGCCAGCTGTTCCTCCTTGTCTTCTTCAGCTTTCTCCTCTTCCATAAATCATAAGGAATTGGACATCCCCAAGGAATCTAAAATGCAAAATATTTTCCAAAATTCCAATCTGAAAGAAAGTAACAACTTTCTACATCACACCTAAGTGAAGTTACATTCCAGCATCAACCTTCCCCAGCTGCTATACTGAGGTAACATTTTGATGTCTAGTTAAACAGTGTCAACTAGATCAAATGAATTCTTTCCAATGTGCTAAAAAAACGACATGAAAAATGCCAGGACTTGTAAGCAATGATTTTCAAATGCTGGATGAGACCCAAGATTTTTACTGACCTGTTGGAAACGACATAACATGAAATCCAGGAGCAATATAAACTTGAAGCATATTTCTGTCGATATTTCATATGTCTAGCAACAAATAGAGACCATTAAGTCGATTAAATCACTAACATACTTATATTCAAACTTTCCTTGGATCTACATCTCTTTTTATCAGGTGCTTTCATTTTACTGATTAGATATTTTGCTCCTGTTAAGCCTTCTGATCTTAAGTATTTTGCAACTTCACTTCTGTCGTCTTTGGATTATCTGAGCTCAGCAGGAAATCATATTCCTTCTTTATTTTCAGCCGCATGGGAGGGCCGAGCACACAGCTATTCTTCTTCCAGTCTGTATTTCTCCTGGATTTCACATCATGCTGTTTTCGCAGCATACATATCAGTACATTTTTCTTTGCTTTCATTATCTTCAGTGTGAAGCACATTCTTGCTACCAAATGCCTGCGCCTGCTCCTGTGACAACTTCCAACAAGGAACCGTGTGATTTCCTGTTGAGCAGCATATGGTCTACCAGATTTCTGTTCCTGCCATCTGGCACATTGTCTGGAGTTTAATCTAGAATCACTTGACAAAAGAAGTAATTCTTCCTATTGGACAGCTTTCAGTTCAGCAGGACACTTCAAAGTGCAACATGTTATTCGACAGCCACATTGTGGGCAAAGATTCAGAATGATCAATGCATCATATCAGAAGCTAATCATCACCTATCCAGTGTAGATTAAATTAGAGGTAGCATTGTATTAAATGCTGACATTTTGAAAATGGCTGATGGTTACAGTTGATGTCACTATGTTACAATTTGTGGGAGAACTTGATAATTGTCCCTATTTGGAAACAAATAATGCAAAAGCTTTCAATTCCCAATGTAACTGACTGTCTCAATTTATCTTTGACCTTTTTTTCCCGGAGGAGTAGGTGGATGAAATCAATTCATGGTTGATGCAAGATTTGCACTTTGGAAATAAAACTAAACAGTGATGATGGGGTGGGTGGGGTGGCTGGTGAATCCAGTGCCCAAGACTCACTTGATGCAATACTGAAAGAGGTCTGTAAGTGAGCACTTGAAACCAGTTGTATGAAGGGGTCCCTTTTGCAACAAAGTGCAGGTTTTCAACACCTACCACCATTCAAGATGGCCATCGGAAGCCATCTGCACATGCACAGTTTGGTACAGTAGGTCTCCAGGGTCAGAAATATCAGGTGTGCCAGTAGGTTTCTGCACATGCATGAATGATATCAAGCCACTGTCTCTCCCTGTTTAGGTGATAGTGAAATAGGGTGCTTATTGCGCTCTGTAGTGGCTCTGATGCAGACCTGGTCTTTCCAGCTGGTATGAGAAACTCTACTGATACTTATTGCTGACGTAGATGATATCTAGTATGCATGTTATAACAATGGGACCATCCAACAAAAGTTATGCAATCCTCTCTCCATCCCTCACATCCTCTCCCTATCCCTCACATCCTCTCCCTTCCCCACCACCCCAATTCCTGCTCAAAGTCATGCTTGATCAGTGCAAATAAGATCTAGCAGAAATTGCAGTGAAAGCAGACTCTCAAGACCTAAACAACTCATCTCTCCTAGCTCCCTTTGGCCATGGATATAGTCATGTTAACTCACAAATCAGTGTTATTGTGATCCATTGGTGCTCAGATATGCACAACAGTCAGAGCCACATATAAATATAGTTGGCTGGGAATACAGAATCCCACCAGTAACTGTCTGAATTAATAGTTCAGGATGTCCACACCATCAGCTGTTCCAACAACTGTTCTCAGAAAATGTGAGATTTTCAAATTTGTCTCGAGGATGTGTAGCCGAATGCTGTTAAAATCAATACAACACACTTGTGTTGACACATTCATATCATAGACAGAACATGTTCGTTACAGCAATTTCACCCTTACATTAACTCTACAGTTGATTCCCATGCCTATGCCACAAGTATACATCACGTTCAGGAGAAAGTGAGGACTGCAGATGCTGGAGGTCAGAGTTGAGAGTGTGGTGCTGGAAAAGCACAGCAGGTCAGGCAGCATTTAAGAAGCAAAAGAGTCGACGTTTTGGGCATAAGCCATTCATCAGGAATGTAGGAGAGGGAAGATGGCTGAGAGATAAATAGGAGGGTGAGGGTAGGGTAGCTGGAAAGGCGATAGTTAGATGCAGTTGTGAGGTGATAATGATAGGTCGGAGAGGAGGGTGGAGCAGATAGGTGGGAAGGAAGATGGACAGGTGGGACAGTTCAAGAAGGCTTTCTACCTACATGGCATTAACATCAACTTCACCAGTTTGAGGTAGCTGGGAAGGCAATAGTTAGGTGCAGGAAGGAAGTGATAGTGATAGGTCGGAGGGGAGGGTGGAGTGGATAAGTGCGAAGAAAGATGGACAAGTAGGACAGCTCAAGAAGGATCTCTACCTACACGGCATCAGCATCAACTTCACCAGTTTCCTTATCCCCCCTTCCCACACCTCATCCTAGTTCCAAACTTCCAACTTGGCACCATCTTCTTGAGCTGTCCTACCTGTCTATCTTTCTTCCCACCTAACCATTCCACCCTCCCCTCTAACCTATCAGTATCACTTCCCTCCTGCACCTAACTATTGCCTTCCCAGCTACATCCTCCCCACTCCCACCCTACTCTCCTATTTATGTCTCAGCCCCTTTCCCACCCTCCTCGCACATTCCTGATGAAGGGCTTACACCTGAAATGTTGGCTCTTTTGCTCCTCAGATGCTGCTTGACCTGCTGTGTTTGGAATGAGCTGCCAGAGGAAGTGGTGGAGGCTGGTATAATTGCCACATTTAAAAGGTATCTGGATGGGTATATAAATAGGAAGGTTTGGAGGGATATGGGCCAGGTGCTGGCAGGTGGGACTAGATTGGGTTGGGATATGTGGTCAGCATGGACAAGTTGGACCAAAGGGTCTGTTTCTGTGCTGTACATCTCTACGACTATGACTCTATGATGTCAACTCTCATGCTCCTCGGATGCTGCCTGACCTGTTATGCTTTTCCAGTGCCACAATTTTCAATACATCATATCCAGCTCACTCTCACTGTTGTCCTAAGATATGCTACAGGAAGGCTGGTGCATGTCATCCCAATGCATAGCATTAGCAAACATCACTCAATAATCACTCAAATATTATGCACAGGAATATAAAACAGAATTCAGTTTCAATATAGATTTAAAGACCAATCATTGATTCTAAGTGCAGTACTCACTGCATAAATAAAGTACCTGAGTAAATGAATTCCTTCTTATTCCAAGTATACTTCCTGCATGACAGACTGGGAGATGTTCCTAATTGAAATGACCCCTCTCTTACGGCTACTCTGGAGTTTGTTTCAATCCTGTGAAGATATGGACAGATCCATCATTAAGGCAGGCAGCTGTGGCTCAACCACTTGGCAGGGGTGCAGCACTTCAATGGGCTGTTTCTACACAGTGCACCCGTTGCTCCACCCAGCAGTGGCATTGCCCATGACTGCAGCCTTTGGAAAATTCAAGCACAAATGAGTGAAGCTTCTGCCATAAAGTTATGTAGTGAAAAGTATGCAGTCTCAAAATGAATAAGTGGAGCACTTTACTGTGATGAGAGAAGGAGTGTAAGGAATAATGCCTGCCTCTTAAAAATAAAGTGTTACTGAGACTTTATAAAGCTCTGGTTAGGCCCCATTTGGAGTGGGGCCAAACTATGTCCAGTTTTGGTCCCCACACCTCAGGAAGGACATACTGGCACTGGAGTGTCCAGTGGAGATTCACACGGATGATCCCTGGAATTGTAGGTCTAACATATGAGGAACGGCTGAGGATCCTGGGATTGTATTCATTGGAGTTTAGAAGGTTAAGGAGAGATCTAATAGAAACTTACAAGATAATACATGGCTTGGAGAGGGTGGACGCTAGGAAACTGTTTCCGTTAGGCAAGGAGACTAGGACCCGTGGACACAGCCTTAGAATTAGAGGGGGTAAATTCGGAACAGAAATGCGGAGACATTTCTTCAGCCAGAGAGTGGTGGGCCTGTGGAATTCATTGCCACAGAGTGCAGTGGAGGCTGGGACGCTAAATGTCTTCAAGGCAGAAATTGATAAATTCTTGATGTCACAAGGAATTAAGGGCTACGGGGAGAATGCAGGTAAGTGGAGTTGAAATGCCCATCAGCCACGATTGAATGGCAGAGTGGACTCGATGGACCGAATGGCCTTACTTCCGCTCCTATGTCTTATGGTCTTATAAAAATGCCCTATTGTGCTGCCAGGCTCCATTTCTTCTCACAGTTAGCTGCTGCCACCCATCACGTGGAACTACATTCCCACTGGCCAGGTCTCTGACTGCTCGATATTGCACCACCCGATGAGTTGTGACAGGACAGACATGTTGCTCTGGTAGCAGGAAACTAAATTTGGTTTTTGCCGAACATTGGCCTTAATGGCTGGGTAGAGCTGCCACACCTTGTGCCCACTTTCTGAATTGCTCAATGTCATATCTTTGAGCTATCACTGAATCCAAAATAGCAGCTTGTCTCAGAAATAATACAACAGAACAAAATTCCACAAAATTACAGATTTATTTTCATCATGGGTGTCACAAAAGATTTATTTTCATCATGGGTGTCATATTTGCTTGGCACTAAATGTACAACTCACTGTGAGGTTAGTCTGCCTACAGCAGTTAATGAACCTTGGGCAAATAATGGCATGCATTATGCAACATTTACTGCACACCAGAGTGATGAATATGATGAGCGTGAAATCCTGCTTTTGTATTGGCCAACGAGACTGCTCAAAAGGAGAGTGGCATCTATCTAGGGATCTACTTAAAGAATGAGGAAGAATATAGGTTAGGGACCAGGCAGGCTTGGAATAAAGGTTATTCAAGACATATAGATGTTATCCATCTCAAGATATTGTGGGGGAGAAATAAAAAGAGAAGTAAAATAGGTTTTAAACAATGGCAATTGGAAAGAAAGATACTCAAATCATTAAAAGCAGGACTGCAAGTAGACTTTCTGTTGTAATTATTGAGCAATGTGCACAGAAAGCAAATGCAATAACAATTGTATGTCAGACATAGGCTGCAGTTAGAGTCCCATGTAATTTCATGGGATGGGGGAGTCCAGAACTAAAGGGCATAAGTTTAAGGTGAGAGGAGAAAGCTATAAAAGAGATCTAAGGGGCAACTTTTTCACACAGAGTCCGGAACATATACGGAATGAGCTGCCAGAGGAAGTGATGGAGGCTGATAAAATTACAATATTTAAAACGCATCTGGATGGGTATATGAATAGGAAGGGTTTGGAGGGATATGGGCCGGGTGCTAGCAAGTGGGACTAGATTGGTTTGGGATATAGATTGACATGGACAAGTTGGACCGAAGGGTCTATGCTGTACATCTCTATTACTCTATGACTATCACTGGATCAAAGCCCTGGAACTCCCTTCCGAACAGGACTGAAGAAAAACCTTGACAACCATATCCCTCTGGACTCCCCCATCCCAGGAAACATACTTTGTCTATTTATTCTATCTATGGTCCTCATGATTTTATAAACCTCTATAAGGTCACTCCTCAGCCTCTGATCCTCCAGGGAAAACAGCCCCAGCCTACTTAGCCTCTCCCTATAATTCAAATCCTCCAACCCTGGTCACATGGTAAGGAGATCATGATATCTGCTTAGTATGCTCGGTTAGGCATTTACATGACCGTATAGTGTATTGTACCAATTGCTTACGTTTTCCTATGGCACTTCAGCAGCTTTGTGTTATTCAGAGACATATGACATTCTGAAATTACAGATAAACTTAATGCTGAAAATTTTAATTTAATGCCTAGGAAAAAAAAGTCTTAAGAATAAAAAAGACTATGAAATATGGCAAATGCTATTATACAAAGAAAAAGGGTATATTTTCATTTCATAATAAATAAATAATAGTTTAATAATGGATAAAATGAAAGTAAGTTTCATTTTTCAAATAAAGCAGTCCAAAAAAACCAATTGAAAATCCATCTATTTCATTCTTTTCAGAGATGTAGATGAAATATGAATTTAAATGTACTTCAAACACTTTACAAGTAACTGAGAGCAACAAATAGATTGGGTCTATCATCAGGCCCAGGGAATATGATTTATGATGACCCTACATCCAGGCATGCAGCGCCCAAGCTTGATGCCTTATCTTCAATGAAAGTATGGAACCCACTGCTGAATAAAAGCAAAGTGTTATGAATGCTGGAGATCGGAAATAAAAAACAGAAAGTCCTGGTGAAAACTGAACAGGCCTGGCAGCATCTGGGGAGAGAGAAACAGAGTTAATCATTTAAATGCATTTCAAAGATGAGTCACATAGGAGTCATTCTCAAGAGTTTCCATCTCAACATCAACAGAAGTCTCTCAACATTTCAGTATTGGAGTAGATCCATGTCTGGTACAGGCGCAGTCTGCTGCAAACATGGTTGTGGAACCAATGTTCAAAAGGGCATGCAAGCTCTTTAGTTTGGAGAATGCTGCAGATCACTGCAAAGGTTTGAGACACATTCTGTTGAGTATCAGAGGACTCCTCTGAGTGGTCCAGGGAGGAAGCTTCAGCACACCAACCATTTGCTGTACAATCGTCCTTGTAGCTGAGTGACTTTTGTTGTGGGTAAGGTATTTTGGCTTGGCTTGGTGAAGAGGGGATGTCATGGTGAAGTAACCCATGTCACCTAATGGGCAGTCTCTGATTCATCAAAGGTGGTGGGTATATCAGACTGCCACAAGCTCAAGGCATCATGCCAGTAAGCTTGTGGCAATTGATTGATAGGATTCTCTGTAAATGATAACAAGCCAACTATACATTCATGGAGTGGTACATGTTCCCATTAATACATGAGCTCATATAGGCATGTGCCTGTCCACTGGTACACTGTGCAACTGAACCCAGCTATCCTGACAAAGTAATTGCTTTAGTCTCCTGTTTTTCAATGGTAAGAAAGAAAGACTGGGAATCCTCTTGCCTTGCATACAGGGTCTCTGTCATCTCTCTAATGCAACGATGTACAGTGAAATGTGGTATACAGATTGGTCTGCTATAACATGCGTATCATCAATGTGAATACAATGTAACATGATTGACGAATAGGGGATGCTGTTTCTAAACTGTTTCACTGGGCGGCACGGTGGCCCAGTGGTTAGCACTGCTGCCTCACAGCGCCTGTAGACCCGGGTTCAATTCCCGACTCAGGCGACTGACTGTGTGGAGTTTGCACATTCTCCCCGTGTCTGCGTGGGTTTCCTCCGGGTGCTCCGGTTTCCTCCCACAGTCCAAAGATGTGCGGGTCTGGTGAATTGGCCATGCTAAATTGCCCGTAGTGTTAGGTTAAAGGGGTAAAGGTAGGGGTATGGGTGGGTTGCGCTTCGGCGGGTCGGTGTGGACTTGTTGGGCCGAAGGGCCTGTTTCCACACTGTAAGTAATCTAATCTAATCTAATCTAAAGCCTAAACTTTTAAAACGTGTGTTGGCTATAGCATGATTGCATCGCCAACACTTATATGTTATTTATATAGTGTGAGTTTAGTCACCTGGAAAAATTCACATGGTTCCTGGCTCCACCAGATTTATCCTATAGTAATTCTATAGTTCCTGTTGGAAAGGAGGGCATTATTCAGTGACCAACTCTTGTGTCAAGCTTATTTTCCCTCAGGTATTAGTCCTGGATGAAGCTGAGATGGTGAGGTGCTCCCTGAAGTTTGTTTAGTGATTAGAGGCTTCACTTGACAGACCTCCTTCCTCAATTCACAGCTTGCACTTTCTGGTGTCAATAGTCCCTATGACTGTCATGTTGAAGTCAGAGGGACTGCAACAAAAGTTACCATAGCTCAAGGGAGCTTTCTTTTGTCAAGTAACGTCCTATCAGGATACAGCACCTCTCTTCAAAATTAACAAGTCACCCAAAATCCTTCAAGAACGCATCAGAAACTCTGCAACTGAGCAAAAGGAATTCAAAAACACCTCCCATGAAATTTGGATGGTAGATGCTTTAAATAATGCTATTTGAGATCCTTTGTGCAGCTGAACTCATGTTCTGCTGGGAGCGATTCTAAGAGTACAGTAATTGGCAGGACATGTATTGTATTTGCCTCAGGCAGACTTAATGCCCCAGCCTGGCCACTCTGCATGCTTCCATTATATATGCTATACAACTGGGCTAGCCACATGACAACAATGACCTGCCGCACAGGAAGCAGCCTGGCGCAATATCAGAACTTTCATATGTGCGACTTCTGTGACACTGGTTTCCTGTTGAAGATAAAACATTTTATTGATGTGGAAAGATTATAATTCATTTTACAACTCATAAGATTTTTCAGGATTTATCTACTTATCTAATCAGAGCATTGGGAAAAGGAGCATGAGGAGAACAAACCCCTTATTTTTACTCTGTTCTCTTGTCATATCCTCTCTCATTACTTTGTCAAATATTCCATTGCTTGCCTCCTCCGGCAATCTATTTGAAATCCTCCTCACCACCCTAGTAAAATCACTTGCCAGAACATTGAATCCAGCACAGTTCAGGTGATGACCATCCCAATGTAATTGGGTTGAAGTTTTGCTTTTTAATTTAGCCCCTGTAGCCTCGAAACACAACTCCTTACCTAGCGTGACCCAAGCCTCCCCATTCCCACACATGTTACATTCATCAGATGAACAATATTGAACTGAAAGCATTTTCATTCATGCTAGTCTTAAGTTCGTTTTATCACGTTATGCCTCCTCCTCTTCCTTCTCCTCCTCCTCAGTGGTGAACAGCTGCTACTTCACTAGCCATTTGAGGGTGACATGATTCATTAAGAACTTAGTGCCTCTGTTTGCTAGAGACAGAGAAATATTAGAGAAAAGGTTTCCTCAAGTGGTTGTTTTGTGCCAACTTCTGATGTCATGTGGTCAAAATACATCTAACAGCAAAGTTTCAGCATCTTTAAATCAGATTTAGGCAATTAATCACCAGTTGTCATATGCGTGTTCAAAAATGCTGCTTTTATTTCACTGATACCATTTCAATTGCTGGGCATTGAGGGTCCACATCCTGTAATGGAGCAGAAGAGAACTTCAATTGCTGATATGCATTCATGTTGATTGCCATTATCTCTAATAGTACACTATTTGTCTCTTTCTGTTCAACGCTAAGGTACTGATACAGTCAAAACCAGGACTAAAAAACAATATCTGTTTCCATTGCATACAATAGTTACTTACTGGTAGTCTTCTTATTTTTGACTCAGGTGGTTGTCAAATCCCCTGCTTGAGAGCCTTGAGCACAAACTCCAGAATGATGCCACAGAGCAGTACTTGGAATACACCGGCCAATACACTGGCTTTCAGGCAAAATGTTAAACCAAGGCCCAGTTTCTCTTCTCAAGTAGCTGTAAGCCAATGGATCCTGTAGCACTACTTTGACGACAGCAGAAGAGTTCCATACAGTGTTCTGGCTAATATTTACCTCTCAGCCAAATATCACTAAAAGAGATTATTTGGCCACTTTTCTCATTCCTTTTTGTGTGATGGTATTGTATACATATTAGTTGCCACTATTCCTGCACTCTATAGAAGTTTAGTAGTACTTAGTTGGCTATAAAGTACTTTGAGACTTCCTAATGTCATTTGTTCTATGAATGCTTGTGAAGCTTTCATTATCTGCAATTTCAGGTCCTTACTCATAGCTATAGCAAACCCTTTTGGCCTATTAGTATAATGATATTTAGTTTTCTTAAGGGTCCCTACCTTTTTTGTTCTTCTCACACTAATGCACTAATTGACTGCTTGCTGTCCTTTTCCAGATCACAAAAGTAGCTGTTCTTCATGTGACACCTTAAAACATGAATGTTAGTGGATCAACTCACAATGGGGAATGCTACACCAGAGCAACATTCTGTGCCAAGAGATATCGACACTCTTCAGGATGAGACATTCAATAGTTTATTGTCTCCCTCACCTTCTCCTGTCCCATATCCATTGGCACGCAGACTAATTCTATCATTGCCAACTATTCCAGATAAGAATTGCTGAAATGGCAATAGACAAGGAATTAAAATACCATCAACATGTCTCCTGTCCCACCAGATGTCCGAACATCCTTGACTATTGCTATACAACCACCAAACAGGCTAATAGCTCCAACCCCCATCCACATTTTGGAAAGTTGGATCACAACACCGTGTTCCTCATCCGAGCTTACAAGCAGAAACTGAGACATGAGGATCCAGTGCAGAAAGTAGTGTAGTTTTGGTCTGAGGCAATGGAAAGACTTCAATGGGACTGCTTAGAATTGGTGGACTGGTCAACATTCAATATCTCAGCGGCCAACCTAAATGAGTATGCCATCACAGGTTTCATTAGTAAGCAGGTAGAAGACTATGTGCCGAATGTTCCTCAACCAGAAACCATCAATGAACCAGGAGATCCACTCCCTACTGAAGTCCAGGTCTGAGACGTATAAGTCAGGCAACCCTGACCTATACAGGAAATCCAGGTATGATCTTTGTATGACCATCAGAAATGCCAACAGGCAATACCAAGCTAATCCACATTAATCACACAGACAGCTGTCAATTGTGGCAAGGCTTACGTGACATAATGGGCTACAAACCGAAGCCGAACAAAATCATAGGCAACAGTACATCCCTATCTGATGAGCTCAATTCATTCTCAACTCACTTTGAACAGAAGGTTAGTGAAACAAGGTCACCTGTCCCAACACCCTTGGATGAGTATGTACCCACAGTCACCGCCACTGACATTAGATCAGCTTCCCTGAGAGTGAACCCACAGAAAACGACTGACCTGGATGGAGTCTCTGGCTGAGCTCTCAGATCCTGTGCGGACCAGCTGGGGAAGTATTCGCAGACATCTTTAACTTCTCCTTACTCTGATCGGAAGTCCTCACCTGCTTCAAGCAGACGACCATCATCCCGGTGCCAAAGAAAAATCTTGCAGAGTAGCTCAATGACTACCACCCAGTGGCTCTGACCTCCATAATTATGAAGTGCTTCAAGAGGTTAATCATGATTCACAACAACCAAAGTGCCTTGATTCTTTGCAATTTGCCTACTGTCACAACAGGTCCACAGCAGGTGCCATTTCCCTGGCCCTATACTCATCCCTACAACATCTGGATAACAAGGGTACCTATGTCTGGCTCCTACTTATAGACTATAGTTCCACCTTTAACACCATAATTCCAAACAAATTCATCTCTAAACTCCAAGACCTAGATCTTGTCTCCCCGCTCTGCAACTGGGTGCTTGGCTTTCTGATCCATGGACTCTAATCAGTAAGAATAGCTGAGAAAACCTCCTCCACCATAATTCTTGATGTGGAGATGCCAGTATTGGACTGGGGTGGACAAAGTTAAAAATCACACAACACCAAGTTATAGTCCAACAGGTTTATGTGGAAGCTCTAGCTTTCGGAGCACTGTTCCTTCATCAGGTAGCTGTTAGAAGCAGTGCTATCTGTATTAGTGGTACTGAGGTGGAGGTGGTCAACAGCATCAAGTTCCTGGAATTGATGATCACCAACAATCTGCCTTGGCCCACCCACATCAACATGGCAGTCAGGAAACCACAACAACATCTCTTCTTCCTCAGGAGGCTAAGGAAATTTGGCATGACCACAAGGACTTTTACCAATTTTTATAGATGCACCATAGAAAACATCCTATCTAGATACATCCCAACGTGGTATGGCAACTGCTGTTCTCAACACCACAAGAAACTACAGGGAGTCATGAACACAGCCGAATCCCTCACGCAAACCAGCCTTCCATCCATTGACTCCATCTATACTTCCCGCTACCTCGGGAAAGCAACCAACATAAACCCCTCTCACCCTTGTTATACTCTCTTCCAACCTCTTTCTTTGGGCAGAAGATATTAAAATTGTAATATAGGTATGAACAAATTCAAGAACAGCTTCTTTCCTGATGTTATCAGACTTTTTAACAGACCTCTCAAATGTTAATTCTGATTTCTCCCTCTGTACCTTTTCTATAGCTGTAACATTATATTTACACTCTGTTCTGCTCCCCTTATTCATTTGGTATGGTACCATCTGCCTGTATAGTACACAACAGTTTTCACTGTATCTTGGTACATGTGACAACAATAAATCAGTCAATCAATCAAATCAGGTAACATCTTGGCCTCTGTCTCAACACTAAACAAAGTGCTACATTTACATTCTGAATTATCAATGTTAGATTGCATTTGTTTTTAACTATGATTATATTCACAAAAAGTGAGAATTGGTTATCAGATTTCACGGCTACATTGTGTGCAATTCACTCAGTGTTCTGTTATTAATATTGCTTAATTTATTTTAGCCAGTAAGATGATTATAGGGTAAGGCTTAAGATATGAAACTGGATCAAATTAAGAAATAATTGTAGTCCAGGGATTTGGTTGTCTAATTAGAAATTATATTGTCTTAATGAAAGGAAACAGTGCCTGGTGTACAAAGGGAGTGTAATGTGCTGATGGGTATGAAATTCATCTTGACTATGTTCATCTTATAATTTAAATGAAGCATTAAAGATAACTTCTTTGTTGGAGGTTAGAATAAATGTTTATTCATTATGGAAAATATGAATTGGTTCCAAAAAGGTATATTAAAGTGAACTTCTATCATCTTTCTTTTTTTACATGGTTCCATCTGCAAGTAGATTTGTCATAAATTGGATCACTCGTGATTGTGAAAACTGCCCTGAATAATCTTGGAACAACTAGAAGTAGAGACATTAGCAAATTTAAGAGGCATTTAGACAGTTACGTGAACAGAGTAGAGAGGGTTATGGACCTTGTGTAAGAAGTTGAGGTTGGTTTAGAATGGCATCATGGTCAGCACAGACATGATGAGCTGAAGGGCCTGCTTCTGAGTTGTATTGTTCTGCGTTCTATGTTTAATAACAAATTAGATAGTATACTATTAGAAAGGGGAATGGCTTAGACTTTCCAATCAGTGTTGATGAAATGTCATGAGCCATTGTTTGAATACATACTTGTCCACCACAGACTTTCTGATGTGTTAGAATGGCAAGTATCAGTGAGCCAGTAATCCAAAACTGAAATGCTATGTTTTTAAGACTGTCTGGGACCTGTGTGAACAAGACAATTATTTTATTAACCAAATAGATTGTAATTGAGTAGCATAAACTCTGAGCCAGAAAGTGTATGTTCGATTATTGAGTTCAATGGCAAATCAAGCACAGAAAGCAAATAAAATGATGGAGAAGTGTTAGAGAGAAAACAATCTTTAAAAAAAAGCACAATTATTTTCAATATAAAAACCAAAAATACTACATTGAGGAATTTTCTTTTTTGGTGGGAGGGTCAAAATCTAGTCTAATGTTTTCACAAGGGAATTGAATGTTCTTGATTAGTTATTTATGGCCTATAGTGCTGAAACAATATCATACCATATTGAATCCAATATAACTATTTATATCACTGCACTGTTAAGAATAATAAAATAGCCAATTAGAACACTGCTGTAATAGTGCAGCATAACTTCACTTATTGCAACAGCCACTTACCTACTTAAAGATATTGAAAAAGGGGTAATGACTTCGCCCAGCTTCAACTGAAACAGTGAGTAGAAATATAGCATACCACGGAAAGAAAAGTAAGATTCAATGACATAATGTGGAAGGACATATGCTGGAGGATATTAAACACTGAAGACTCATCATTTATGGCACTGACAGCAGGCACCTGCCCCAGAAACAAAAGGTGTAGGAGGTAGCATAGGAACTAACCAAGTCTGTCAATGCATTCTCATGTACCTAACAGATGTAGAAAATAAACTGGGATGAAGCTAACTGACCTTGGGATAGCTACTAAGATACGTAATTTCTGCTCCCATAAGTGACCTACTTGTGTCATATGTGGCAACGAAAAGGAATGATTGTATGTTATGAGAGCTATTTTAAAGCTGTTCAGCACTTGGCAAAAAATGAAGTATGTATAATAATGTAATTATTGATAGCAAAATGATCTCATATTATTAAGGCTCAGCCCATTGAGTGGCACGGTGGCTCAGTGGTTAGCACTGCTGCCACACTTCACGAAGGACCCATGTTCAATTCCACTCCTGGGCAACTGTGTGTGTGGAGTTTACACATGTGGGTTTCTTCCAGGTGCTCTGGTTTCCTTCTACAGTCCGCAGATTATCAATGCTGAATTGGCCATAGTGTCCAGGGATGTGCAGGCTAGACGGGTTAGCCATGGGAAATGCAGGGTGCAGGGTTACAGGTGTAGGATGGGGGGGGGGGGGGGGGGAGTCGGTCTGAGTGGAATGCTCTTTGGAGGTTTGTTGTGGACTTGATGAGCCAAATGGTTTGCTTCCACTCTGTAACTAGGAGAAAGTGAAGACTGCAGATGCTGGAGGGTCAGAGTCGAAAAGAGTAGCGCTGGAATTCCTAATGAAGGGCTTATGCTCAAAACGTTGACTCTCCTACTCCTCGGGTGCTGCCTAACCTGCTGTGCTTTCTCCACGACACACTTTCCACCCTGTAAGGATTCTATGATTTCATCCAAAACAACAATGCTATCCAACCTTCTATTACAGCATCTAGTTAGTTAAATAATCCCACAGTCCTGGACTGTCCCTCAATGTGCCATTTTGTTGTCTTGTCTCTTGCCATAAATGATGAGTCTTCTTTGTTTTATATCCTCCAGCATATGTCCTTCCACATTATGTCATCAAACTGTATGTGAGTTTTTTTTGTGTGTGGGTGTGTGTTTTGAGGCAGAGGTTCAAGGACCTCACTGAGATGCATGTTTTTGTGTTTGCAAGTTGAGTCTAAGACTGTTAATTTTAAAAGTCATAAAACAGGAGAAATCAACATTCCTTTTGCGCACCTCTCTCGCACAGATCACAGAAATGTTTGACATAAGCACAAACTATGGGAATTTGGATTGGCCAATAAACTTTGACCATTTAATACAAAGCAACAATAAGCAACATTGAGTCAACTAACATCCTTCAGTCCCTTTTCAACCTTGCCCTGAACAAAATCTATCAATCTCATCCATGGAGCAAACTTCCCTCCAGTTTTCCTTTTACACTGATGCATCCATGAACTCCCTGGATTAAACACAATTTATCTCTGATCAACCTATAGCTGAACCCAGTTGAGCTGACTTTGGTCAGATTTAGGCAGCCTCCTCTAAGGCCACCATTGTACCTAGCTGGATGCCACTTGTCAAATTAGCCTGGGATGGGTAATGACATGATTCTGGAGTAGGTGAAACTTGAACCCAAGTCTCCTGGCCCATGCCATGGATATTTTCCATAGCCCTGTAATTCTTTTTACATTTAAGTTTATATCCAGTCCCATTTGGAATTTGTTTTCATTCCTCTCACTGAATTCCACCTCCCAACAACTCAATTCATTTAATTAAAATTAATTGCTTATTCTTGTGTTTTCTTTTAAAATCTGTGTTCTCTGATGACTAACCACAGTATCATGAACTAGTTTCTCCAGATCCTATCAAGGTTTTGAGCACTTCCACTTGATATCCTATTCACTTGCTCGACTCTTGAGGAGAACAATTTTAGCTTCAGTCTCGCTTTGTCACTGAGGCATCATTCTCCTCAATCTTGTCTGCACATATCCTTAAACTTTCATGTATTTTCTAACCTGTGGTCCCCAGAATTAATGACAGTACTCAGACTGAGCCTTAATTGGTGTTTTATCAAGGTTTTAACTTGCACGCTTTTGCATTCTGTGTCTGCTTATAAAACCAAGCGAATTTATTTTTAAACCATTTTATTTACCTGCCTGGCCACCTACAGAGAGACCCAAACCAAAATCCCTCTGTTCCTTTACCCACACTCATTTTTAATATATTCCTCATTCCTCTGAACAAAATGTGCCACTTCACTATTGGCTGTGCTAAAGGAGAAGGAGCGTAAACCTGGGGGTGAACAGCAGCAGTTTGGAGCTGAAACCAGGGACAGAAATCCAGTGGTGACGTCATGACTCAAAACTGACCGAGGCTTGGCTGCACAGGAAGCAGGGTTGCAGAGTAATGTCTAGACAGAGATATGAGAACAGATTATGGAAAAATGTGAAAACAACAGGGTTGCATCAAGTGATTTTAACCTCCCCTATATTGACTGGGACTCAATTTGTGCCAGGGGCTTGGATGGGGGAATATTGTTACATGTGCCCTGTATGTTTTTTTGAAATAATATGAAAACAGCCCAACTAGGAATGGGGCCATTGTAGACCTGATATTGGGGAATGACCCCAGCCAGGTGGTCGAAGTTTCAGTCAGGGAGCATTTCTGGAACAGCGACTATTATTCTGTAAATTTTAAGTTACTTATGGATGAGAATAAGAGTCATCCTCAGGTGAAAGTATAAAACTAGGAGAAGACTAGCTACGACAATATTTGGCAGGAACTGGGGAATGTAGATTTTGGGATGACTGTTTGAGGGTAAATCCATATCTATCATTTGGGAATCTTTCAAAGGCCAGTTAATTAGAGTTCAGGGCCAGCTTGTTCCTGTGAAAATGAAGGATAAGAATGGCAAGATTTGGGAACCTTGGATGGCAGGATAAGTTGAGAGCTTAGTCAAAAAGGAAAAGGAGGCATATGCATGGCTTAGGAAACTGAAGACAGACAGAGCCCTCGAAGAAGACAATGAAAGCACGAAAGAACTCAATTGAAAGGGGCCATGAAATGTCTTTGGCAAACAGGATTAAGAAAAATCCCAAAGTGTTTTACACATATATAATGAGCAAGAGGGGAGCTAGGGAATGGTAAGTCCAAGAACAAAGGTCTGAAGTTATGCAGGGGCTGCTTAATTAATACTTCACATTGGTATTCAAAAAGGAGAAAGATATGGTGCATGGTGAGTCTTGGGATGGGTACGTTTGTATGCCAGGACATGTGAATATAAAAAGGAAGGAGCTTTTGGACATATGAATTGGCAGGGAATAGAGGGATATGGACCGCATGGATGCAAAAGAATTTTAAGTTAGAAAGACATCATGTATCGGCACAAAATTGGTGGACCAAAGGGCTTATTCCCTTTAATGTAATTTGCCTTATGTATGCCCATTACATTTGCCCATTGCCTATTATTAGCCCTATCAGATGTTTTATACCATCTGCAAACTTTGAAATTCTGTTCTTGTATGTCCACGACCTTAATATGTCCAATGATTCGAACAATGTCCTGGGGATACCATTATATAATTTCATCTAGCCTGGAAAAGATATTCACCATACCTCTGAGAGAGTCATAGAAATCTATAGCACAAAACAAAAGGCCTTTCAGTCCATCGTGTCCTCACAAGTCCAAAACAAACATCTAACTGTTTGAATCCTACTTTCCAGCACTTGGCCCAAAGCCTTGTACACATTGGCAGTGTAAGTGCACAACTAAATATTTCTAAATATGTGATGAGGGTTTCTGGCTCTTCCACCGTACAGGGAGTGAGTTCCAGATTCTCTCCATCCTCTGGTGAAAAGGGTTTCCTTACATCTCCTCTAAACATTCTGCCCCTTCCTTTAAACCTATGCCCCTGGTCATTGATCCCTCCATCAACGGAAAACATTTCTTTCTGTTTACTCTAGCTATGGCCCTCACAGTTTTATAAATTTTAATCTCCTCTCCTCTACGGTAAACATTCCAGTATGTCTTATCACTCTTCATAGCTAAAACACTCCAGCCCAGCCAACCTCCTGGTAAATCTCTACATCTGACCCGGATCAATCATATCCCTCCGGTAATATAGACTGCAGTACTGCAAGTACAAGGACATTAACTTGCAGTATGTGCAAACTCATCAACTGTTTGAGTGTGACATGTTGGGACTATACAGTCAACAAATGTGACAAGTGTTCAGATGCTCTCTTACCATATAACTGAATCAAAGAGGTGCAATAAATTGATATGCCAAATATAAGCTTTACTGTCAAAATAAAATAAAGACCAAAATTATAAATGAAGTCAATAAATGAAGATTTTTAAGATGTTTATTAGCTGTTTCATAAAATGCTTCATTACGTATCAGATACAATTTCTCTTTGCTTGACTTACATAATTATATTTGGCACTTGAAAATGCTTAAAGCACTTCTTCAGGCTGGAAGCAAAGTACATACCAGCAGCTGCTGAGGACTTTGTGCATTATGCACCAGCAGTTCCTTTTTTCTTGTGCATGCACATTGACAGCAGTAGGATACAAGACCAATTGCACTTTCAAAGTGAATCAATGGAGACAAAGGAATGGGAACAGCAAACCATTTGAGGCTTCATGCAATGCCTACCAACCATCCCAAGTCCTGAAGGTCTGCATGATTCAGAAGCTATCTGAAGCTCACCAAGTCATTGTGTCACACATACCCCTATTCCCCATGACATGGCGAACTGAAACCCCACAACTGATCCTGATTGCACAAACCAATCATGATCTGTCTCTAAAAAGATAGCTCTGCACACACTTGCGGTCCTGTGATGTCTTAGACAGCTCCCCCAATAGCTTGAGCAAAGTGACAGTGTAAGCACTCTCACAATAAGTTCCAGTAATGTCTTGTTAAAACTGTGACAACTACTTTTACAGTTTTGGTTGAAAATACTAATTTTCCCATTTTGGTCCACCATTCATTACAAATAAACATTGTGGCATTTATAATCAATAACTGAGGTAGTGGATAATGCACCATGGACATTTGGACCGACTGCAGAGATGAGAAATGCAATAATGCAACAAGCTCATACATTTCTTCAGTGACTTCAGGTCTTGATAGAAAGAATACAGATTTAGTCAGATCAGCATGGAACAGAAGCAAAGACTTCTTTTTTTTCTCTAACATTAACAAAAAGGTATTTTCAATTGCACGCATGTTGCCAAATGCATATTTCTTCATCATCTGAGGTGGGATATGAAAAAATTGCCATCAAGGCCTTTCTGTGGAGCCACAGGAGATAGGAGAGATACAAAACAAATACTTAGCATCCATGTTTAGTCTGGAGAAGGACAAGGAAGATATGGAATATAGGGAAATAGATAGTGACATCTTGAAAAATGTCCATATTACAGAGGAGGAAGTGCTGGATGTCTTGCAAAACGTAAAAGTGGATACATCCCCAGGACCTGATCAGGTGTACCCGAGAACCATGTGGGAAGTTAGGGAAGTGATTGCTGGACCCCTTGCTGAGATATTTGTATAATCGATAATCACAGGTGAGGTGCCGGAAGACTGGAGGTTGGATCTTGAGGTGCCACTATTTAAGAAAGGTGGTAAGGATAAGCCAGGGAACTATAGACCAGTGAGCCTGACGTCAGTGGTGGGCAGCTTGTCGGCGGGAATCCTGAGGGACAAGATGTACAAGTGTTTGGAAAGGCAAGGACCGATGAGAGATAGTCAACATGGCTTTGTGCATGGGAAATCATGTCTCACAAACTTGATTGAGGTTTTTGATCTATATGGACTTCAGTAAGGCATTCGACAAGGTTCCCATGGGAGGCTGATTAGCAAGGTTAGATCTCACGGAATACAGGGAACACTAGCCATTTGGATACAGAACTGGCTCAAAGGTAGAACACAGAGAGTGGTGGTGGAGGGTTGCTTTTCAGACTGGAGGCCTGTGACCAGTGGAGTGCCACAAGGATCGGTGCTGGGCCCTCTACTTTTGTTAATTAAAAAAATGATTTGGATGTGAGCATAAGAGGTATAGTTAGTAAGTTTGCAGATGACACCAAAATTGGAGGTGTAGTGGTTACCTCAGATTACAACAGGATCTTGACCAGATGGGCCAATGGGCTGAGAAGTGACAGATGGAGTTTAATTCAGATAAATGCGAGGTGCTGCATTTTGGGAAAGCAAATCTTAGCAGGACTTATACACTTAATGGTAAGGTCCTAGGGAGTGTTGCTGAACAAAGAGACCCTGGAGTGCAGGTTCATAGCTCCTTGAAAGTGCCTTTACTGGTCAGAGTATTGAGTACAAGAGTTGGGAGGTCATGTTGCAGCTGTACATGACATTGGTTAGGCCACTTTTGGAATATTGTATGCAATTCTGGTCTCCCTGCTATAGGAAGGACACTGTGAAACTTGAAAGGGATCAGAAAAGATTTACATTGATGTTGCCAGGGTTGGAGGATCTGAGCTATAGGGAGAGGCTGAACAGGCTGGGACTGTTTCCCTGGAGCGTCAGAGGCTGAGGGGTGACCTTATAGAGGTTTACAAAATTATGAGGGGCATGGCTAGGGTAAGTAGGCAAAGTTTTTTCCCTGGGGTGGGGGAGTCCAGAACTCGAGGCCATAGGTTTAGGGTGAGAGGGGAAAGATATCAAAGAGACCTATGGGGCAACTTTTTCACGCAGAGGGTGGTACGTGTATGGAATGAGCTGCCAGAGAAAGTGGTGGAGGCTGGTACAATTTCAACATTTAAGAGGCATTTGGATGGGTATATGAATAGGAAGGGTTTGGAGGGATATGGGCCGGGTGCTGGCAGGTGGGACTAGATTGGGTTGAGATATCTGGTCGGCATGGACAGGTTGGATCGAAGGGTCTGTTTCCATGCTGTACATCTCTATGACTCCATGACTCTAAGACCTAAGGGGTGACTTTTTCACGCAAAAGGTGGTGCATGTATGGAATGAGCTGCCAGAGGAAGTGGTGGAGGCTAGTACAATTTCAACATTTGAATGGCTTCTGGATGGATATATGAATAGGAAGGGTTTAGAGTAATATAGGTCGGGTGCTGGCAGGTGGGATTAGGTTAGGTTCGGATATCTGTCCAGCATAGACGAGTTGGACAGAAGGGTCTCTTTCTGTGATGTACATCTTTATGACTAAATAAAAGTGCCCATATCTAATCAGGCTACTCAAACCATAAAAGCAAATAGGAGGGGTGTTAACAGCTTGCTTGAAGCCCTGAGTTTCAATGACAGCCTTGAGGATGGAGTAAAGAGACAAGTCTAGAGGAAGAATTTCAATGGGAGGAATAGGCGACTGAAGAAATTGCTACCAATTACTTGGAAAAAGGGCATGAAAAATGCGCCAAAGCACAAACAAAAGAGTTTTTGAGCGATGTTATGGAACAGGAATTTCTTCCATGGGTACGAAAGACATCAGTTATGAAGGGAATTAAACATTGGAAAGTGAACTTTGCATGAGAGAAGCCAGTCTCACTCTTGCTTCTCTCCAGAACCATTGCAACTGATATTAGAGATTTATCCTTTATTTTATTCTTCCTGACTTTAAATCTCTCATCTGCTACAATATAGAGGCACTTTATCTTTTTAAAAAAATCTTTTCAGCAGCAGTTTTCCATAATTGATCTCAGTTGAAACATAAACCTGTGCTGCTGACTCATTTTGAGCTGATTGGGGAATAAAAGGGGGGGGGGGGGGGGTGGCTTACCTGTACAAGTTTCTAGTTCACAGTTCACTCTTGAAGGCATGCCTGATGTGATCACAACAACAGAATTTGGCAGAAGTGTTTCCGATGACGTGAAGTTTATGGAGTGTGGAAGACAAGAGGTTGATCGAGAGACTGTTGAAATAGTTGTGATTTGAGACATAGGAAAGGATGGTAAGAGAGGGTATGATCAGCCTGGTTCAGCTTTAAACAGTGATCATGAAAGGAAATGAAATCAATCGCAAAGTCATGGGTATTTGTTGAAGGTACAAATGATATTAATTTCCATCTTTATCAAATTTAAATGGAGCAAATTGTGGCTCTTCCATGCATGCCTGTCAAGCACAGACAATGTGACAATGTGGAGGGGTGAACAGCAATGGTGGAGAGCTGGAGCTGTGCCTTGTCCGTGTCCAGCAGAAGCTGATGTCTATAGATGATGCTGCCAAAGGGCAGAATGTGGAGGTAGGTAGGTAAAGTACAAGAATTTATAGACTAATAAAATCCTGACAGTGCATAAAGAGGCCATTTAGCCCACCCCTCCAAAGAGTATTGCACCCAGAACCCTACCCTAACCCCACAATCCCACATTTTATCATGGCTAATCCACCTAATCAAGACATCCCTGGACATGATGGGCAATTTAGCACGGCCAATCCACCTAACCTGCACATCTTTGGACTGTGGGAGGAAATTGGAGCACCTGGAGGAAACCCACGCAGACACGGGGAGAACATGCAAACTCCACGCACAGTCGTCTGAGGCTGGAATTGAACCCCCATCTCTTTGGATGATTCTACGGAAAGCATGTGGGGGAGTACAGAAAAGAGACATTCTAAGGTGATCACGCGACAATTGACAGACTCATGAAAGTGGAAACTGAAGAGAGACATGAGATGAGGACGGTATCTTCCATCCTCCATGGAAGGAAGTCAAGGAAAATCAAGAAATAACACAGCCATGAACGAAATCATCGATCGATTTGGTTGTTTTTGATATTTTGACAGATTGAAAACGGAATGCAGAGATTCAAACATTTGCTCCAAATTGATGTATTGTCTGAATCTTAAAATAACTTGGCAATTTTTTTTAGGCATTGTACATCTCCTTAAAACATTTCATCATGTTAAACTCAAATGTCAGTTCATGACAGCATATACATGTAAGATGAAAAATGCTATGATTGCATTAAACTAAGCTTTTCACAATGAGTGCTTCAATTAAATTAACCTTGTTACAAACTGATTGCTTCACCTAAGCCAGTAATTTGAGCCTGACATGTGCTATGTGTGAATTTGAGTCTGACCCACACCAGCCTCAATAAGGTGAGCAACAAATGAAATCCAAAACCACCAGTGCTGTGGGAACAAAACAAAAATAATCCTTTATTCCAAAAACTGCAGTGAATATAGGTTCACAGCTTTTATCATACTGCAAGTCTCCATAGACCAGATTCAAGGTTTAATGAGGTAGGTGATAGTCACCGAGAACAATAGGTTTCCACTAACTGCTTTTTTTTTGGTTGTATAATGGTAAGCTTTGTAGTACTGAATTATTTTCAATTTGTAGTAATGCATTAGCTTTTGCCTTTCGTAATCAGTTATAATGGGGACATAAGAGGCAGAAGGAGCTTTTTGTATGTTCTACTAATCTCTGCTAGATTATTAAACTGCTTATGTTTTGAAAAATATTACTCTAAACTTTAAAACAATACATGCAGCATGTCATCTTTGGCTATATCAGCACCCTGGCAGGACTCACACTGACAGGAACTCCCCATGTGGTTGTGCTAAACATAGGTCCCTTCTAGTGGCTTACCTGAACACATTGTGTCATAGTGATACACAGCACGGAAACAAACCCTTAAGACCAACTCGTCCATGCCGACCAGATATCCAAAATTAATCTTATCCTATTTGCCAGCACTCGGCTCATATCCCTCTAAACCCTTCCCACTCATATAGCCATCCTGATGCCTTTTAAATGTTGTTATTGTACCAGCCTCCACCACTTCTTTTGGCAGCTCATTCCATACATGTACCACCCTCTGCATGAAAACGTTGTCAAGAGTCACATTTTGCCAAACCAGTTAATGTGTTATGTTTTTCTGTTCTATCATTCATACAATCTGAATTAATGAAGTTTATGCTTGTGTTTAATCTTTATCTATATATACACTTAGAGTTAACCAGGAAGCTCAACACACATGGCTGCTCTACACAAAGTAGAATCATGGGACAAATACATCATACCTTGTTGAGGTGCAGGTGATTGAAGGTAATTAAAGATTTACCATCTCAAAGGTTCATGTGCATTATATTACAATATTCCTTTTTTGTCTAAATTAACATAAATCTTTAAAGAAACAAGCATTATCTGAATAACCCACTATGCAAAGCAACAGTTCTCTGAAACATGTTTGCAATTTTCTTATCCATCCAGATTATGTTCTGGAGACCTCTCCAAGTCTGCTGTATAACAATTCCACATTAGACTGCAGAATCAATGAAGGTTAGAAGTTTAGAATGAGTATACACAAAGTGTGCCAGTCAGTCCATTTGCTGCTGAACTGGACTGCAATATTAGATAGTTATCTTCTCCTAATATGTACACTGGATTTTCATTGTAACTCCTTGTGGTCTGTGATTCTCATCGTTGTCTTGACAATGATATAGATAGTTAACAAGGACAGGTACTGGTAGACCTGCAATGACCAGAGCCATGGGGTCTCCAATATAAAATATATCGGAGGTGATTAGGGCGTGTTGTTGAAGAACATTTGATTGCAATGAATCTTAAGGACAATATCATGGATCAGTTATACTCTAAAGACATGGCAGTGATCACTTTCAACTTTATATACCAACGTTTATGGACTCAGTGTGAAAGTATGTTGTTTGCACACACATCAAGACCGGGCTTTGCATGTGATTTGCATTGGCCACCATCTCTGGGCATACAATCTGGATGTGCATGAAGATTTTTATTGGTATCTATATGTTCTTGAATGTCTGTTCACTTTTGTACATCAATGCTTTGGTCACTTTAATGATCTAACTACATAGCTTGGCCAGATATTTTGTGGACTTTTTCTTGTTTTTAATATGCACTCTTGGTTGTTTGCAACATGTCTCTTAAGATAGATGCTATTACATGCTCATTCATTCTGTCAGGGTGGTTTTGCTACTGTGAACTTTCAATTGTGTCTGTTGTCTTTCCTTTTTCTGTTGAATTAACAATGGTTTCTGATTGTCCAAAAGACCTGAATTCCAAGTGGTGTGTTTAGAAATTGAGCTTTGCTTGTATTAAGTAGTGACTCTACTTTCCGTAGGATGGCCATCAGACATCTGTGGAGACCTACATTGCCTGTGATAACTTTATTTTAATGGCTTATTTATCTGGTTTGGAAATTGATGTGCAAGAAAGACGATTAGAGGCATTGTTAGAACAAAGTAAATTCAGATACCAAGTTTGCTGTTTTCTAAATGAGTATTTTTCTTTTCTTCTTTTCCTCCATTTGTGTTGTAAATTTTGTGGCCATTTTGTAGCTCGTTTCAGGATTTTTAAGTACTAGCTGAGAACTATTCAGACCTTTTAGCCCCAAATGTAGCATGAACATTAATAACTGTTATCTTGGCTTGTCATGGGTTGTTGTATGATCGCAATAGTAGCAAGATTGATCTTCCTCTCCTTTCTCAGGCTTACTCAAACCGTCCTAAAAAGACAGTGAATTAAGCAAAAATATGCACTGCAAACAGTGTAATAAACACTCATTTTATTGCCTTTAGCTGTTTGGAGCTGCAGCTGAATGGATTCTTCTTCCCACCACAATTGACAATGTTTGACTTCCCTTATATTCCTGTAGGGACTGCAAGTCACCAGTAATGAATGTCAGTAACTGTGGAATTCTTAGTTTGCTGTTTAATCTCTCTTCCTGCACAAACTTTACAGAAGTTAGTATGACAAAGATATATTATGAACATTTGAGAATTTGAGTTTTAAGCTGAAGGTAAATGAGTTTTCAGCGTTATTTCTGTGAAGGTAACATTTTTTAAGAGCTCATAGTCATTCTTGGACAGGGAGTTCAAATGGCATTTCCAAGGAAGCATGTGACTTCAGCTAAATGACTAGAGAAGCTGCCTGAAGAGAGATAATTGAAGATCCATTTATGAAGTTGACTTTTCTCACAATGACTGAAGTCTCACAGCACAGAGAATGTAATTTGGCCCATTCTGCCTGAACCAGCTTTTCAAATGAGCATCATTCCTGAGTGCCAATCTCTTGTTTTTTCACCATATCCTTGCACATTATTTCTTTCTAAATAGCATTCTAATGTTCTGCTGAACACCTGTTACACCTGCCTGTATCATACACCGAGGCAACGCACTTCTTACCCAAACTACTCATTGACTGAAAAAGTTTTCATATCACCCTTGCTTCTTTTACATATCACTTTACATCTATGCCCACTTTTCCTTTTCTACAAGTGGGAAAAGTTTATCCCTATCTACTTTCTCCAGCCTACTCATGATTTTGAAAACTTCTATCATATCTCCCATTAGCCATGTTCTGTCCCAACTTCTGCAATCTATCTTCGTAACTGAAGTTCATCTTCCCTGGAATTATTCGTGTGAATTGCTTCTGCACTCTTTCTCCACTATGTTCGCAAACTTAGAACATAGAACATAGAAAAATACAGTGCAGTACAGGCCCTTGGCCCTCGATATTGCGCCGATCCAAACCCATCTAACCTACACTAGCCCACTATCCTCCATATGCCTATCCAATGCCCGTTTAAATGCCCATAAAGAGGGAGAGTCCACCACTGCTACTGGCAGGGCATTCCATGAACTCACGATTCGCTGAGTAAAGAATCTACCCCTAACATCTGTCCTATACCTACCACCCCTTAATTTAAAGCTATGCCCCCTCGTAATAGCTGACTCCATACGTGGAAAAAGGTTGTCATGGTCAACCCTATCTAAACCCCTAATCATCTTGTACACCTCTATCAAGTCACCCCTAAACCTTCTTTTTTCCAATGAAAACAGACCCAAGTGCCTCAGCCTTTCCTCATATGATCTTCCTACCATACCAGGCAACATCCTGGTAAACCTCCTCTGCACCCATTCCAGTGCCTCCACATCCTTCCTATAGTATGGCGACCAAAACTGCACACAATACTCCAGATGCGGCCGCACCAGAGTCTTAAACAACTTCCTATAATGTGGCACCCAGAACTGTACACAATATTCCAACTGAAATTTAACAAATGTTTCATAAAGGTTCAGCCACATCTTCTCACACTCTTTTCCCCTATTTAAAAAACTGATAATGCTGTATGCTTTAATGGCTGTTTCCACCTATTCTGCCATCTTCAGTGATCTGTGCACATATACAGGTCCTGCTGATTCTGCACCCCCTTAAGTCTATCTTCTATTTCGTATTGTCTATCAATGTTTTTCCTATAGTAGTACACCACCTCACACTTCTCTGCTTTGAACGTCAATGCAACAGAAAGATGGAACAAGAGCTACTACCAGGTAAGAAGGTTCTAACCATCAGGAGGGGATTGTGGCAATCCAGGTTTTCAGTGTGGGAAAGAGGTTTTAAAGCCATTCCAAAAGTTTAGGTAGATAATAGTCCATGAATTGTCCTCAAGCTGTGATTGTCAGAACACCTTAGTCCACACTTGCATATAAGCCCATTAACATTTATAGATTTGGATTTACACTTGGTTTTTAACCATTTATTTTATATAATCCTGAAGGTTAAAACATAAACATTGGCAGGTTGGGACATAATCCACAGAGGCGCTTTCTGCTGAGAGGTGTAATCAGCCTCTTATTACCTCTGTAGACACAAATAACAATTAAGTTTGTTTTGAATTGCATCTCTCCTTTTAAAAGGTTGCTGTTTAAAGTTGCATTGGCACCTTCACCCATGACATTCCAGTGTTCCTCTCCGGTTTTGCCAATAGTCACTGAATTCACCTTCAGTCATAGTTTGGCCTCTTGCTTTAAAGAAATGTCATTAAAAGTCATTAAAAGTCTTTCAGTCATCTGGATATTAATCTATTGACATGAGATTGTTGAGGTGGTTGTGATTGATAGCTTTGCTTCATTCTCTTGTAGGATGTGGGTGTCACTGACTAGCCAGTATTTATTGCCCATCATTAGTTGCCCTTGAGAAGGTGGTGGTGTGTTGCCTTCTTGAATTACTGCAGTCATTGTGCTGTGGGTTGACCCACAATGTCCTTAGGGAGGAAATTCCAGGATTTTGACCCAGCGACAGTGAAGGAACAATTATATATTTCCAACTCAGGATGGTGAGTGGGCTGGAGGGGATCTTGCAGATGGTGGGGTTTCCAAGTATCTGCTGCCCTTGTCCTTCTAGATGGTAGTGGTCATGGGTTTAGAAAGTGCTGTCTAAGGAGCTTTGATGAATTTTTGGAGCTGCACTCATCCAGACAAGTAGGATGTATTCCATCACACTCCTGACTTGTGCCTTGTAAATGTTGGAAAAGCTTTGGGGAGCCAGGGGAGGAGTTACTCGCTGCAATATTCCTAGCCTCTGACCTGCTCTTGTAGCCACTGTATTTATATGGTGAGTCCACTTCAGTTTCTGGTCAATGGTAATCTCTAGGATGCTGATGATGGGGAGTTCAATGATGATAACACTATTGAATGTCAAGGGGCAGTAGTTAGATTGTCTCTTACTGGTGATGGTCATCGCCTGGCATTTGTGTGGTGTGAATGTTACTTGCTACTTGTCAGCCCAAACCTGGATTTTGTCCTGATCTTGCTGCATTGCTTCAATGTCTGAGGAGTGAGGGATGATGCTGAACACTGTGCCATCATTGGCGAATATCCCCATTTCTTACCTTATGATGAACTCCAACAACCACAACCATCTTCATATGAGCCAGGAATGACTCCCAACCAGTGGAGAGTGTGATGCCCATTGATTTCAGTTTTGCGAGGGCTCCTTGATGTCACAATGTGGCCTTGATATTAAAGGGATCACTCTCTCTTTGTCTGAAATTCAGCTCTTTTGTTCAGTTTTGAACCAAGGCTGTAATGAGATCAGGGACTGAGAGGCCCTAGTGGAACCCAAACTGGGCATCACTGAGCAGGTTATTGCTGAGCAGGTGCTGCTTGATGGCACTGTTGATGACACCTTCCATCACTTTACTGATGACAATAGACCGATGGAACAATTATTGGCTGGGTTGGATTTGACCTGCTTTTTGAGTACAGGAAATACCTGGGTAATTGTCCACATTGTCAGTAGACGCCAGTGTTGTAACTGTACTGGAAGAGCTTGGCTGGGGGCGCAGCAAATTCTGGAGTACAAGTCTTTAATACTATTGTCGGAATGTCTCAGGTCCATAGTCATTGCAGTATCTACTGCATCCAACTGTTTCTTGTTATCACATGGAGTGAATCGACTTGGCTGAAGACTGGTATCTGTGAAGTTGAGGACCACTGTTGGATCATTCACTTGGCTCTTCTGGCTGAAGATTGTTACAAATGCTTTAGCCTTTTCATTTGCACTGATGTGTTGGGCTTTTCCATCATTAAGGAGGGGGATACTTGTGGAACCTCCTCCTCCAGTGAGTTGTTTAATTGTCCATCAACATTCAGGACTGGGTTTTGCAGGACCACAGGGCTCAAATATGATCTATCAGTTGGAGCCGTGCTTGGCTCTATCACTTGCTGTTTATGCTCTTTGATATGTAACTATTGTGTTTGGTAGCTTCACCAGGTTTGTCATGGACAGATGACCTGTAGCTGATAGATTAGTAGGGATGAGGTCAAGTTATTTTTTCCCTCTCTTTGCTCCCTCACCACCTGCTGCAGACCCAGTCCAGACGCTATACCTTTAGAACTCAACCAGCCTGACTGGAAGTACTGCGGTAGAGACACCCATGGTGGACATTGAAATCCCCCAACCAGAGGACATTTTATACTCTCACCACCCTCACTGCTTCCTCCAAGTGTTGTTCAACATGGCAGAGTTCTGATTCATCAGCCAAGAGAGGCCAGTACGTGGTAATCAGTAGATTTCCTTGACCAGTTTAACGTGAAGCCATGACACGCCATGGGGTCTGGAATCAATGTTGAAGACTCCAAGGGCAAATTCCTCCTGACTGCAAACCACTGTGTCACAAACTCTCCGAGGTCTGTCTAGCTAGTGGGATAGGGCATATCCAGGGATGGTGATGGTGGTATCTGGGACATTATCTGTAAAGTAAGATTCTGTGAGTTTGCTTGACTAGTCTGTGAGACAACCCTCCCAATTTTGGTACCAGTTCCAGATGTAAGGAGGGCTTTTCAGGGTTGACAGGGCTGTTTCTGCTGTTGTCTTTTCCATTGCCTAGGTCAATGCCTGTGGTCTGTCCTTGCTGGGTACGGTGCATTCCCTTTCAAGATACATAGCTATTATATTACAAGATCCCAAGGCATTTTTGAAGAACAAAAAAGTGCTTCTAGCGTGCTGTTCAATAGTTAACCCACAAGCAGCAATATTACTCGGGTTGACCTATTGTTTTTCTCACTGCGCATGAAGTGGCTAACCAAACACTGGCCATAAATGTTTCTGAAATTCTCTCTCATAAAGAGCCCTGAACTGTGTGGTTTCTGATTAAATCACTACAGTTCTTAAATTGATTGTGCTCCCACCATGTTAGGCACGGAATTACAAGATTGTTAAAGAAAGGTGATACATGTTATAGTCAGAATGATTGCTGACCTGTTATTTCTGATATTACTGCACTTAGCTTAGACTTGCAGGGGTGGGAGCTACTCATATGCTTGTTAAGTTTCTGCAATGTTTTCTGTGGATAGTAAAATCAAAACTGGTGAATCAATGGTGCAAAAGATTGATGACTTGCAGCAGCAAAGCACCAATTGAACCAGCTGACGGTCATTCTGGTTCTAATGCAGCACCCATCCAAGTGAGTGTCCTATCATTCTCTTGATTTGAAAATTTTAGACGTCAAAGGGGCTCAGAGGATTTGGTGGCATAGTAATAACATTGTGGGAACATGGGTTCGAATCCTATCCACATCCCAACAGCAGGACATACCATGCAGAGGCGACAGCATAGTGGAATACAGTCAGAAGAACGTTGTCTTGGGAGTCATCAATAGTGACACTAGATCCCGTGAGGTCTCATGACATCATTTCAAACATGGATGAGGAAACCTCCTGCTGATCACCCCCTCCCACCATACATCAGCTGATGAATCAGAACTCCTCCATGTTGAACACTCGGAGTAAGCACTAAGGGTGGCAGGAGCATCGAACACATTCTGGTAAGGGTCATCCTATGCGTTGAGTGGTTTGGTGGCATGACTACAGACAGAAATGGCAGAATCCTAAAAAAGACTTTTGGCCAGCAGAGAGAGAGAGAGAGAACCAATAAAAGGGAACACTGCACTTGAACTTGTTCTGTCAGACATACGCCTGTCTATGTAGCATTGGTAGGAGTAACTAATCCACGGTCGTTGTGAAGTTGAAGTGCCATCTTTACTTTGAGAATATTCTCTATTCTGCTGAGAGGACAAATTTTGAACACATCGAACAACAGTTCCATGATGCGCCATGAGTCCTAAACTGCACAATTGTATTTAACCACAATTTGTAATCTCATTCTCCATCATATACCCCACAATACCATTACTGTCAAGGTGGTAAATAAAGCTTGGTTCAAGGGAGAGCAGAGTTGGTCATGCATATTCAAGAATATGGGTACCTGATAAGCACAGTCTGCCGATTCTTACACAACAAACCCAAACAAGAAGACACTACACGCCCAGAGAATCTAGCCACACTAGCAAACATCAAAGACATCTCAGAGATGACTACCAGACTATTCTAACCTCCTGGCATCATGATAGCCCACAAATCTACCAACACACTGAAACAGTTACTGATGAATCTAAAGGACCCTGTACCAACAGCCAGCAAAACGAAGGTCATATAAAAAATACCCTGCAAGGACTGCAATAAACATTACTTTGGATGGACAGGCAAGAAACTAATCACAAGGATACACAAGCACCAATTAGCCACAAAAGACATGACCAACTATCACTACTGTCTTTACACACAGATGATTGGGACAATGCATCCATCCTAGGACAGGCTAAACAGAGACACACATGGGAATTCCTAGAGGCCTGGCATTCAAACTGGAACTCCATTAACAAACACATCGATTTGAACTCCATTTACCACCCTCTGAGAAAAAGAACCAGCAGTGATATCACCCACCACAACAGACCAAGACACACAAATAGAAAGCGTGGCAGACAGCAGCACTTCACTGGAGGCTCACTGATGATGTTACCTAGCGTGGTGATGAAACATCTGAGAACAAATCTACCAGCTCAGCGGGCAAACTTACAAGCTCATGTATTTAATGAATGGCAGGACACTGGGTAGCCTAGATGAACAGAGGGATCTTGGGTAATTATTGACAGAACCTGAAGCCAGCAGAGGATGTGAATGATATAGTTAACAAGGCACACAAGGTACATGCTTTAATCAGTCTTGGCATAGAGTATAAAAGCAAGGAGGTAATGTTGGAATTATACAGAGCGTTAGTCAGACCACAATTGGAGTACTGTGTGCAGTTCTGGTCACCTCACTACAGGAAGGATGTGATAGAGGAGGGTACAGAGAAGGTTAGCCAGGATGTTGCCTGGGATGGAGAAATTGAGCTAAACGAGTTACTAGATAGTCTTGGATTGTTTTCTTAGGATCAGAGAAGACAGAGGGTGGGGGAAGGGCATATTTGAGGTGTACATGATTATGAGGGCTATGTATAGGATGGATAGAGAGCAGCTGTTCCCTTTGATTGAGAGGTCAATCACGAGAGGGCATGGTTTTAGGGTAAGGGATAGCAGATTGAGGGGAGATTTGGAAAAAAAAACCTTTTTTCACTCAGCGGGTAGTGGGAATCTGGAATGCACTGTCTGGGAAAGTAGTGGAGGCCAGTAACCTTACAAACTTTAAGGAATATTTGGATGAGTACTTCAAACATCATAACATTCAAGGATATAGAACAAGTGCAGGAAATTGGGATTAGCACAGTTTTAGTAGTAGTCATGCCAGTGAAGGTTCGATGGGCTGTAGAGCCTTTTCTGCACTATATGAATCCATGAATCTATAACTATACACTTAATTACAACATTATAAGCTTAACTTTGCCAGCTGGCACAAAATTAGGCTCAATAAAAATATAACTCTCTCCAAACATTTTTCATTAAATGTTTCTCCACTCTCACCCATGAAGGATTTGCAAAAGGCTGTCTGTTCTCTTGACTCTATGTGAAGACTAATTGTGGAGACAAGAGTAAAACATCTATGGAAGAACTCCTGAAGGTTCTGAGGAAGGGTCACTGGACTCGAAATGTTAACTCTGATTTCTCTTCTCAGAGGCTGCCAGATCTGCTGAACTCTTCCAGCAATTTCTGTTTTTGTTTCAGATTTCCAGCATCTGCGGTTCTTTCGGATTATTTTTTTAGTAAAATATGTATATTGAGTAAATGGTCTTGAATTTCATTTAATTTGAATGCCTGAAATGGGTTGTCCCGAGCTTTCCTACATAATTCTAAAATGTACATTATAGCTACGTGCTTACATGTCTTCTACCTTACACATTTGTGTTTCATTTAGATGTCATTTTGTTTCAGGATAATACATTCATTTTTGTGATTTTATCCTCTCCCACTGCATAACTTATATATGCACCTGGCAAACTACGAATTTGTTACCAATCATAATTAATTCCTAACTTATCACCGGTACTGAAGGTACATAGCACCTAGCAAGAAAAAACTTTATTTTAAATGTTGCTTGCTGTTATTATGCAACAGTATGGCATTTATGTTCTTCTCAAATGGTTCATTGCCTGCCTTACAGCAAAGCCTTGAGCGATCTACTAGCGTAATACAGCATTCTTGTTTATTCAGAAGGTTGAGAGTTAAAGAGAATAACCTCTTTTTTGAAACAGTCAAATTTTAATCATGCTGCTGAGTACTGAATCCCACAAGGTGCCAATGCATTAAAGATGATTTAAGAATTATTTTTAATGAGTTTGGTTAGTGTACCGTCGGTCTCGCAAGCAATTATGTCAGCACTTCCAATCACTTTATTCCTGTGCTGAGCCTACAATTTGAAAAAAGTACTGAATCTAAGAATATATTTCTACAGCAATAGGACTTGACATGAACCAGTAGAGAAAACATATTTTAAATTTAACTCGGCTTGTTCCTAAATCTATTATTAGTTATATCCAATTTTATCCAAGCAGAATTGAATTGTAGCTAATTATTTCCTCACAGAATGATTTGTAGATTGTTCAACTAATCAAAAGCTTTTAATAAATTGGCAACAGTTATGTTTCTACCAAATGTTTTGTTATGCAGAATTCCATGAACACAAGCCAATCCATTTTATGTTTAGTTATTTGGATTTTTGAGACCAGTGGTGAAATATCTCAACTACTGGCAATCTGAAGAGCTTTTCCATATTTGTTGAGCACAAATTATGGAAATTTCCAAGTAAACCTCTGCCCATATCACCAATGTGTCCCTGGCATGTGTAACTCTGTATCAGGATTATTTGAATCACTCACATTTGTGTTTAGTGTCACTGTATTTAGACTTAAACCAATATCCAATCTTGTAGTTAAACATCCATGTTTTTGTCACAGTGAAATAATTAATGTTATTTACTTTCAGAACTCAAAACTTTTTGGATAGATCTTGGTTTTGTCCAGTAATATTAAATGAATGCAGTGAGATAACTCTTGATTTCCCCAATTTTTTTATTAATACATGTCAATCAAAATACATGTTTATATCATCTCACAAAAACCAGATCCAATCCGGCAATGGTGAGACCACCTGAAGGTCTTCCTGCCCTTGGAATAAAGACCCTGAAAGGAGATACTGACCAATCAGAGATCAGTTGTTTTTGTGTTCAACAGTACAGTGATATGTTGTACCTGCTGCAGGATGACACCCCCATGGTGACCCAGGCCCAGGTAAATAAGGAGGAAGGGGGTGGTTTTGTGGGGTGCAGGAGCATTGACAAACCTCACCCGGCAATCCTTCTTCTATCCTATGTTCTAAGCTAATTGTGGGACTGGAAATATGCTTTTGAATAATAGAGAACAGTGAACAATTGTTAGTGGTGTTTAGTCATTTTGGTAATTGGAATGTGCTCAGGAGTCTGTGTGGGACCCAAAACTATTCCTAATTTCCCTAAATAATTTGGAATTAGCAATTGAAAGCAACTTGATTTAGTGCAGATGATACTAAAGGAGAAAGGGTAATGGAATTGAAAAAGACATGTCAAATTGCAGAATGAATGATTAACGTGTCTAAGTAGACTTGAACAATTACAAATGTAATTTGTTGTTGATAACCATAAAGCTTTTGAAATAGCTGTTTGAAGGTGAAAATCTGTAGGAACCTTGAATTCCACTCAACATTATAGTGGGAAGCTTTAGGTAGTTTCGCTGCTACCAATCACCACTGGTATTTGTCTAGGCTGCTACCATTTCTGCAATGATGCCTGCATGAATTTTGAGCCAAAATAGGTTTAATTTTGATAAGCAGAAAATTAACCATAGCATACAGGAGCAGAAGTAGACAATTCAGCCCACTGAATGTGCCCTGCTGCTCAATGAGATCATAGCTAATCTGAACCCTCAACTCCGCTTTCCTGCCCTTTTTCCCCCATGTCATTCTTGATAGACATTTTTTTAAATCAGTAAGTCAATCTCAACCTTGAATATACTCATGACCCAGTTTTGATAGCCTCTGCATTAAATAATTACATAGATACACACACTCCCCTCTGAGGGTAGAAATGTTTCCTCTGTCACTGACTCTGGTCTTATCCTGAGATCATTTCCTTTGGTCCTAGACTCTTCCACAAGGAGAAACAGCTTGACAGCATCAGTTTCAATAAGGTCACCTCTCATTTTAAATCCCAACGAGTACAGGGTCAACGTAAAGAACTCTCCTCAGAAGACAGTCGCTCCATACGCAGAATCAGGCTAATGAACTTTCCCTGGAGCTCTCCAATACCAATATATCTTTCCTTGGGTAAGGGACCCAAAGTTATTCAGTGTATTTCAGCTGTGGTCTGACTAGTACTTTGCATAATTTTAATAAAATTCCCCAATTTTTATACTCCATTCCTTTTTGAAATAAAGGCCAACATTCCATTTGTCTTCCCTCTTGCCTGATGAACTTGGATGCTAGCTTTTTATCATGTGTTGTTTACATACAACTAGTTGCATTACATTTGAGATACAGTAGATGATGGTTTTTGTGAGGCTTCAGTATCAATTTTACTTCCAGTGAGACATTCTCTCACATTCACTCATAATAGAACTGATTAGTTTCTCCCGGGAACAGATCTTTTTACACTGCGCGATAGGGAAAGCTTATATCATGCTGTCAGTTAACCCTTTCCAGTTGCTAACTGCATCACACAACAAATTTAGCCAATTATTGTAAGGCAGCCATCAGTGACAGAATATTATAACAGAGAAGCTGATCTGTTCATTCTGCCTTGAGCTCCTTCCCATTTCATCACAATGATCAGTAGAATGTGCAACAAAATAACTAAAAGTCTTTTAAAACAAGTCTGAATTAGTTATAATCAAATCGTTCAGTGGTGTGGTCAGACTGCACTGCACTTTGAGTACTGATGGCAGTTTTGGGTGCTGAGACCTGAGGGAAATGTTTGATCATTTGGAGGCACTGCAAAAATGAACACAGTGGATTACTTTTAAGTGTCAGAGATAAAAGTTATGGAAGTTGGAAAATTTAAGGGTATCGCTTTTTTTTTACAAAATTACCACTTGGGAGATTATTATAGTGGTATAAATGATGACATAAGCAAAACACTGAAAAATAGTTTTACACAAATTTGCTGGATTGAGACAAGGGAACAACTTGAAGCAAGTAAAAGATAATTGATCATTATCAGGGAATGCACAAAGTGACAAGAATAGGAGGGACTCTGGGCTTGAGTCAGAGAGATGACATGCTGGAAATATGTAGTGAACAAATGGAGGCTACAATGCGAGTCATGCAGGATGCATGATAACCAAACAATCTTTCTCATTTGCCATTATCTTATGATCTTGTGAAATTTACTGTTCAAAGCACAATACCTGTCTTTTAAATGCTGCTGGGTAAATGGAGCTTTTTGTGGATAATTTACCTAGCTGGAAAAGACCAAGCACGAGTGTCGACATGACACACAAAATTGCTGAGGCTCTAGAAATTATGTGAATTAACTTGGTTTATTCCTGTATTGGGTATGGGGATTGCAGTCTGTGATTAACCCTGATCTCTCTTTTCTTATATTGCAGGCAGCATATTAAGTTGCTGCTCTCGCTCTTAAATATTGGTTGCATGCAGCATATGTATTCTGCTGTTTATTGGTTACACATTAGCAAGAGGCCAAATCTTGTGAGTGAATAAACTTACTTAGAGTCAACCTGCACTTTTTAAAGTGAGGTGCAGTATGGCTAGAAGTAGTGGCTAGTTTCTGTGAATTGAATCCAGGCCATTACAGTTTGAGGAATGGCTGAATCTGCAAAACAGCAACTTGTGTTTTCTGACAATGCACTGGACATCTTAGTGCAAGAATCAGAGAGAAGAAGCAACTTGAGGGTGGGTGGGATGGGAGGTGATGGTTGGGTACAAGTCTATGTGTCTAAGCATATGTCAGGAGGCAGTAGGAAGGAATAGAAGCAGGGGACAATTCCAGGAGTGTTGACTAAAGGACATAAAATGACTGCAAGAAGATGTTGAACTATTTCTCTCGAATTGCCAAGGGACTGACTTCATATTCAAGTGACACGCATGCTACCAATTGCACTTATAGCTCAATTCACCATGACATCCAACTGCCACCAATCTCAATTAATGAGTACTCAATCTTTCAGTTAATGTACTTCACCCCGTTCACTACCTTCAACATTTACTCCTTTAACCATTCACGTACAGTGGCAACAGTTTGCATCATCTACAAGGTATATTGCAGCATTATACCTCAGTGCTGTGCACAGCACCTTCCAATCTCCAGCTGGAATGAGAAGGCAGCATATACATGGGAACAACGTCTACACCCTGCAAGTTTCCCTTCAAGTCATTCACGTGAAATTATATTGCCCTTTCCCATTGTTACTCTCTCCCTCTCTAATAGCAGTTTGTGTTTACCAACACCACATGGACTTCAGCAGTTCATGAAAGGAGCTCACAGCCACCTTCTCTAGGGCATTTAGAGATGAGCAATGAATGTGACTTACTCTTCTAATGGAAAGACATTTCAAAGTGCTTCAGTGGAGAGGGATCTGGGTGTCTTTATTTATGAATCAGAGAAAACTAGAGTGCAGGTACAGCAGGTAATAAGGAAGGCAAAAGGAATTTTGTCATTCCATTGCTAAAGGAATTGAATATAAAAGTAGAGAAGTGTTGCTGCATCTGTACAAGACATTAGACAGACTGCATCTGGAGCACTGCATATAGTTTTGGTCCCTTTACTTGAGAGATGTATGCGTATTGAAGGCAGTTCAGAAGAGGTTCACTAGATTGATTCCACAAACAAAGGGTTTGTCGTATAAAGAGATTGAGCAGTTTAGGCCTGTCCTATCTGGAATTTTTTTTTAAAATGAGAAAGAAAACTATTATTTGAAACACTGATATAAATATATTAATTTCCATGTGATTCACATAGCGTTGAGCTGGATATTTGTGTGTTAATTGTTGGAAAGTTTATAGTGCTGGTTTTACAACAGACTGAAAACAGACCAGAGGCCACTTGCTTATTCAATTAGGACTTCAGTTCAAAATAATTAGGAGCTTCATTCAGGAGAACAGCTTCCTCCTAGCAGAGGAATCCAGTTTTGAATTAGGAACAGTTTTTCTTTGCCCTCACAGGAAGCTTTTAGTTTGTAGAATCTCCATACTATGCATTAATATAGAAGTTACTGAAAAGTGGTTAAGGCCATCAGAACTGGAAAGGAGCCCTGAAACTGTCTCAGCAGTCAAAGAAGGAGAACTAAAAAGAGTTTGGTCATTCTCTCTGTCAAAAAGGTATGGCAGGGTAACCAGTTGAAACTTTGTTTAACCTTTTACTCGTGTTAGAATAGAGTCCTTTATAATGTGGGAGAAGGCTATTCAGCCCATTGGATCCACGCCAATCCTCCAAAGAGCATCCCACCCTGATACACCACCCCTACCCTACTTTTCCCGTGGTTAATCCACCTAACCTACACATCCCTGGACACCATGGGTAATTTAACACGGTCGATCCACCTAACCTGCACATCTTTGGACTTTGGGATGAAACCGGAGCACATCCACAGAAAGGAGAAGAGTGCAAACTCTCCACAGACAGTCAGCCGAGGCTGGAATCAAACCCAGGTCCTTGACAACGTGAGGCAGCAGTGCTAACCACTAAGCCACCATACTGCCATGCTCTTATGCTAAAGAATATTAGTGGCCTCACATGAATAACTGGCACAGTAACTAGCCACCATAGAACGATAGAGTCATACAGCATGGAAACAGATCCTTCAGTCCAACCAGTCTCCATGCTGACCATAATCCCAACCTAAGCTAGTCCCTCCTGCCTGCTCCTGGCCCATATCCCTCTAAACTTTTCTTATTCCTGTACTTATCTAACTGTCTTTTGAACATTATAACTGCTCCTGCACCCACCACTTCCTCAGGAAGTTCATTCTACATGTGAACCACTGCCTGTGTAAAAAGTCAGCCCCTCTCCTTAAAAATATGCCTCCTTGTCTTGAAATCTCCCATCTTAGAAAAAGGACACGTACCATTAACCCTATCGATACCCCTCATGAGTTTGTAAACCTCTGTGATGATGACAATAAGTGCAAAACTTACGCATAGATCCATTAAGCCAGGTTTCATTCTGTAATCTAGTTGTCCAGTATTGCCATTAGCTGGGATCATAACAAAACTGGACTAATTTAGGGGCCAAGGTCAGCTTGGCAGCATTGCTGTCGCTGTCAATGGCCTGTTTCTGAGGTTGCAGTCCCAGCTGCAGTAATGTTTGGATATCATTGACAAAGTGTTTTGTGAATCCAAGATGTCATATGCATTGGTTCTGGCTGATGTCAAGATAGCTGCTCTTTAAAGAACCTTGGAGGATGTGGTTTCCTGCTGAGTACACTTGCTTCCCCCTATCATGGTGTCTTGTCTTACTTTGCAAGGCCACTCTTCATTCTCCCAGTCAGAAGAAATAATCCACAAACTACTTTAAATCGTTGATCAGCTCCTCAAATAGCACTGTTTTGTTTTGAATGTTCTTCATTCCATCTAATGCCCACAGCCTGAAATTCAGTGCCCATGTCCAAGCAATAATTTGCATACTATCTAGAAGGAAATGACTCCAGTTGATCTTACGACTGGCCAAGTCAGATCTAATCTGAAGTCTAGTTTAATAGATCTTATATGAGAGATTAGATTCCCTTCGGCCCAACTAATCCACACTGACCCTCCAACAAGTAACCAACCCAGACCCATTTCCCTCTACTGATGCACCTAACACTATGGGCAATTTAGCATGGCCAATTCACCTGGCCTGCACATCTTTGAACTGTGGGAGGAAACCAGAGCACCCGGAGGAAACCCACGCAGACACAGGGAGAATGTGCAAACTCCACACAGACAGTCGCCCAAGGCTGGAATCGAACTTGGGGCCCTGGCGCTGTGAGGCAGCAGTGCTAACCACTGAGCCACCGTGCCACCCAAACGTCAACCACATTGCTGTGGGTCTGGAGTCACGTGTAGCCAGACCAGGTAAGGATGGCAGATTTCCTTCCCTGAAGGACATTAGTGATCCAATTGGGATTTTCCAACAATCGACAATGGATTCATGGTCATTATTAGATTCTTAATTCAAGATTTTTTTTATTGAATTCAAATTTCACTGTCTACAATGGTGAGATTTGAACCCAGGTCCCCAGAACATAATCTGTGCCTCTGGATTAACAGTCCAGCAATAATACCACTAGGCCATCATCCTCCCCATATGTTGTTGTTGTTGTTATTTTCTTTTTTGGTCTTCCACTGAAACACCATCATACAATATTCAGGTTCTGTTTCAGCAATGAAACAGAAGTGTATCAGACAAAAGAAATGAACATACAAGAGGAAAAAGCAATCTATTTACATACGATGCAATGTGAAAGATTTTGAAACATACACTAAACTAAAATTTGATTTATTCTCAACACGATCATTGAATAGTACTCAAATATCGGAGAGAGTTTCCTTCTCTATAATATCTATAAGTTTGATTTAACTTTATTTAAATTTCTTGCTTCGTGTTCTGTTTCCCTGTTTGTTCCCACAACTAGGCTTGAACTTTCTTAGTTTCAAATAACCCATTCGGGTTTTTAACCAAACCAAACCGTTTACACTAAAATAGTCTAATTCCTAACTGTTCTGTGCCTTTCCTGAGCAAAAATCAATTCTTGAATTTTCCTAAACCAAATGTAAGTTAATATTTCTTTCAATGTTTACGTTCTCTGATTTGTAAAACTCTTTCAGTACAAACAAATGCATACTATTGCTCTAAGAGTGTCCAGTTACCTGCTGTCTGATACACTCTAGTGTGAAATCTTGGTTACAGAAAGACTAATATGTTAGTTATTCTTGATTTGGAGATGCTGGTGTTGGACTGGGGTGTACAAAGTTAAAAATCACACAACACCAGGTTATAGTCCAACAGGTTTATTTGGAAGCTCACTAGTTTTCGGAGTGCCACCCCTTCACGGCAATCACCTGATTGTGTGTGATTTTTAACTATGTTAGTTATTAAACACCTTTGTGCACAAAGACCAAAGCTGTCATTCCATAAGTTCAAAACCCACGATCTAAAATAAATAACAACATGTGTAGATAAATTACACACTGAACATCATAATGGTATAGAATCTAACCTAGCAGTTTTATTTCAAGAATTCAATGCCAATATATTTGTACACAGTTTAAAAAAGGACACAGTGCTAATACATATAATTAAAAGCCAGCTTATTATAAATTTGTCTCAGAAAATGTTTTAAAGTCTATTAGAATAGAAATAGCTTTATCGTGGTAAAGGGTAAAAATGTATGATTGTGTTTGACAAACTTTGTACAGTTCTTTATGGAACTGAGGAAAATTCAATGGATTATGGTATGCGTGGATTTTAGGAAAATCTATTGAGCAGATACCATATCTCAGATTACAAGAGAAAATGAATAGTGTAGTATTGTTTTGAGTGGGTGGAAGTTGAAAAGTGTTTCAGAGGGTTCAGTTCTAGGACATTTCTATTGACTATGTATATGCCCGAATAAGATCTAGACCAAAAGGAAATGTGCAGACATTTACAAATGATACTAAAATATCAAGTATAATTAAGTTGAAAACTGAATGAAGTGGCAAATGGATAGAGAAATAAGATTGGTAAATGGGCCAAAAGAGGACAGGGAAAAATCAGCATTAGAAGGCAATACACTAGCATTTTAAAGGAAACAATGACAATACTCTGAATGTAATTGAGTTCGGTACTGTGTAAGATCAAAGGGATTAAGGCTATATAAGCTACATTGGCTTTAAAGTTAGCTCCTCAGTAAGGCTGGTAGAAAGCCTTGCAGAATTATAGATGTAATCACAACACATAAGAAATAAAGTGCAACAGAGGATAATGAGTTGAGGATGAATAATTCACTTCCAGTATTTAGTTGAAATGAAACAGAGTTGAATTGTACCTACCCAGCAGGAGCAGGCTAGCAAGCATAGTGAAATGAGATTGGAGGCTATATGGGGATACCATATCCAACACCCATCTGCTGCTGGTATTTTACCTGCAACAATGGCTGTTGCTGAGTCATGAGATGGACAAACAGGCTTTTTCGGGTTTTGGGAAAGCTAGGGAAGGGGAATGTGGGGCGCTTCGCTATTGCATCACCCTGTGCCACCCAAGTCAAATTCTACCTTGCCTACACATTGAGCTTCACAACTCCTGAAAGCTGATGACTGCCTGCAGTATGAGCAATTGTCACCACAGCTGGTGGGACAGCTTAGATGTCAATTCATCTTTATAGGCCAGCAATTCTCACAGGCAAGACTTCCTCCCATATAGGAATGGGGCAGAGGGGGAGGCGGGGGCAGAGAGATGGGTGGGGTGTGTTGATGACAACATCCTAGCCTAAACCAATTAACAGCCATTGGTTTAGTGCATCCCAGTCAAGGGAAGACAAACTCAGGACACCTTTGGAGTTCTCTAAACAGGATATTCTAATGTTGATTAATCTTTGTCAGAGGATATTAGGAGTGTCATGTTAATGATAGATTATTAATTAATTGCTCATCAGGATTGACTAACTCTATTTAAAATGTCAAAAGACAAAGTATGCAGTAGACGTTACAACAAAACAACTGATTTCTGTGGCCAGCTGGCTAACCCAAAGCAGATGAGATGACATTGAAAGCGGCATTGTATATGCAGAAGCAAACTCTCTCTCAAAAGCAAGGAGCACGTGAAAAAGGGAATAAGGGAGGAAGTGGGCTTGAGGTGGAAGGTTGGCCACGGTATTTTTGAATGGAAAGATTTGAGAGCTTTTGGTTGTGTGGTGTTTGATCTTGCTCTTTCTGTTGTGTGTTGTTTTATCACAGAAAATGCAAAATGTTCTTTGCTTCACATAATGCAGCCTTAAAGCTCACACAGTCCATAGAGGAGATGGTGAAAGTCTATGACAATAAATGTTCTAATCCCATGTCCCTGTGAATTGGGGTTAGTGAAAGCAGGGAGCAACCTTGAATGACAGCACTGCCAGCAAGACTCCCATGACCGAGTGCAAACCTCATTACAGGGACAGAATTCACCTTAGTATGAGCCAGGTCTCCAAGCCTGCTTCTTTTCCAAATGATTTGTATTAATAACAATGGGTTGCATCACTAAAATGGAGAAGGCAGCAACTTTACAGAATCGTGGATAGCAGAAATCATTATTCCACTTTTGCTAATATTGTGCTTATTAAACATCTTGTACAATACATTTGGCTTTTTTTCTAATTTCTTTGCATTACACTGTAGTTGTTTTAGTGTCAGAGTCATTGAGCTGTACAACACGAAAACAGACCCTTTGGTCCAACTCATCCGTGCTGACCAGATATCCTTTTAATCTAATCCTATTTGCCAGCATTTGGCCTTCTAATCCTTCCTATTCATATACCCATCCAGATGCCTTTTAAATGTTGTAAATGTACCAGCCTTCACCACTTCTTCTGGCAGTTCATTCTATATACGCATGACCCTCTGTGTGAAAATGTTGCCCCTTAGGACCCTGGTAAGTCTCTCCCCTCACATCCTTAACCTATGCCCTCTAGTTTTGGACTCCTCCAGCCCAGGGAAAACACCTTGTCTCTTTATCCTATCCATGCCCCTCATGGTTTTATAACCTCTATAAGGTCACCCCTCAGCCTCCGACACTCCAGGGAAAACAGTCCCAGCCTATTCAGCCTCTCTCTGTAGCTCAATCCCTCCAACCCTGGTAACATCCTTGTAAATCTTTTCTGAACCCTTTCAAGCTTCGCAACATTCTTCCTATAGTAGGGAGACCAAAATTGCACACACAATTCTAAAAGTGACCTAGCTTTTGGATATATAACAAACAGTGGTTTGTGTTATCTTCCCAGATGACCCTCATTGTATCTTGCATTTTATTTGTCACCTTTACCAGCATGTGATACTGGATGAGTTGTTTGAGGTAATTTGTTTCACCCAATCCTCCTTTATCTTTGCTTTGTCTTGGGTCTATCTGGTGATTGTTGGTGGATGTTTCAATACCATTTAATACCTACAGACAAGGCATTGTTATTGAAAAACAAAAGCATTATATTGAATGATAGCAATAAGTGTAACCACATTTGGTCAGTCACAATTACTAGCACCTTAGAAAGCTAGTAGAGGTACATCTGCTCCCTCCAAAAGCTAGCACAGTGCTCCTTGTCTCTGCCATAATGCCGTTTGCCATCAGTGGAGTTAGAGGTGTGAATGTAACATGCACAACTATTATCTGTACAGCAGTCCATTTGCTGCAGTAATTTTTAAGCTTTTTATATATACTTCTTTTCTTCTTTTGCACCCCCTATTTAAGGAAGCCTCTCAGCTGAGCAGTGACTCAAATAGCTCCTTGCTGTAAGGTTGGTGAAAAATTGGCTGTGCTTCCATCTAAATGGACAATAGAACACATGAAGTAGTAACATCAATGCTGGGGAATTCACTAAAATGTCCTCTTAAATTTCCAAAGGCACTCTAGTGTGTGATTAGGACACCACAGTACAGAAAATGTCAAATGGTGCATTTTCCCACCACGGTGACTCAACTTAGAACATTCAGCATTTTAAATTTTGGTGGTATCCTTTCTACTGTGAAATTTTCTTTTGAAATAGCCTTTTATCATTGCCCTTTAAATGACAATATTATGGTAATACACAAGAGCTTGGCATTTTTTCTGAAACTATCCTTGGGTGAGTTGAGGAGGAATTTCTTCAACCAGAGGGTGGTTAATCTGTGCAACTCATTGCCACAGAGGGCTGTGGAGGCCGAGTCACTGAGTGTACTTAAGACAGAGATAGATAGGTCTTTACTGGTAAAGAGATCAAGGGTTACGTGGAGAAGGCAGGAGGATGGTGTTGAGAAACATATAAGTCATGACTGAATAGCAGAGCAGGCTCGATGGCTTAATTCTGCTCCCATTCCTTAATGTCTTATGGTGTTAATATTTTTATTTTGAATTGATTAACACTTCAAATAATTGAGATGCTGAAAGAAATATTTCAGAACAATGTCAGAGCTGTTGTAGGCTTAAGCACAGGCAAAAGCATCCAGAGAAATTACTTGCTTGGTTCAAAAACAAATCTTATACTTGGATTTCTGGAACACTTGGATTCTATTTGTTTCTCTCGCAATATGTTTTCCTGCTGTGTTTACAATAAATTTAACTTAAAGTAATTTTCTCAGAATATTAAAAATTGAAGTGTGAAGTGAGTATAAAGAGTGGAATTTCATTTCTTAGTCAAACACAGGCATACATCTTCTGGACATTTTCCCTGAGGAGAAAGGTAATTTTAGAGAACGGAAAAGAATTAGAATGTGATCTCAATCTAAAATTGGCCATTTTGCTGATACTGTGCGTTAGATGATGCTTTCACGAATTGTGCCAAGTATTGTTCCAGAAGGTTCATCTAGTTTCCTCCCTGGGTGTTTTGTTGTAGGCAAAAAAATCTCAGACCAGAAATAAATGTGTGTGTCAGAGATATTACACATGTAATTTACATCTTCCGCTCCCATGTTTGCCCCTGCCCAAAAACAATAGAGTTCAATATGTTGAAATGCAAGCTAATGTTCAAAGTTAGGAGTGAGTGGCTGCGGCAGTATCTCCCAACTGAACTGACCAAATCCTGAAAGACATAGCTGTAAGACAGGGCCCACAATAGTTGTTGAGGAAACTGTAATTTAATGATCTATGCAAATGCTGATATCAGTCAGACCGATGAATGGAAGATTAGATTAGATTACTTTACAGTGTGGAAACAGGCCCTTCGGCCCAACAAGTCCACACCGACCCGCCGAAGCGCAAACCACCCATACCCCTACATTTACCCCTTACCTAACATTACGGACAATTTAACATGGCCAATTCACCTAACCTGCACATCTTTGTGACTGTGGGAGGAAACCGGAGCTCCCGGAGGAAACCCACGCAGACACGGGGAGAATGTGCAAACTCCACACAGTCAGTCGCCTGAGGCGGGAATTGAACCCGGGTCTCTGGCGCTGCGAGGCAGCAGTGCTAACCACTGTGCCACCGTGCCGCCCACTATGATTAAAAGAAGATCTATGATTAAAAGAAGCATGCAGAGAGAGAGAGGTCTTACACACAACATGTTACTAAATACAGCTGTAATATGCAGATGTAAATGAATGCGAGTTTCAATACATCAGTACTGAAACACTCTTACTTGGGATAAGGAGGGTCAGGAACAGTATGGCCCCATGGGCCAGTACTTAGATGTGTAATTTGCAATATTAGCTTAACAAGATCAAGCAGAAATCAATGAGAGGGGGAAAGAACCAACACGTCCCAGCCAATCTACTTGTCACCAATCGATCTATTAATGATTGTATTGATAGGCGTGACCCCAGCATAGTCTTTGAGGACAAAGTCCTGTCTCCATATTAAGAATACCCTAAATATTTTGTGCCACTATTGTTGTACAAGTTTACAAAGATTTTTGTAAATTAAAATTAAACATTTTGGGTCAGCAAAACCAGCAGAATTGATTTCAAGCAAAACCTTTAACTCATAGCTCTGCATCTCTCCCACTCCACTGTTAAGATGGTGATCAACTCGGGTTCAGTGAAGGGTGCAGGAGGGATAGCTAAAAATTAGGTGATAAACTGGTCAAGATGCAACACAGGACTGTTTGCATGCCAAACAGCAGCATCAGCACGTGATAGACAGAACTAAATTATCAAACAACCAACAGATCAGATCTAAGCTCTGCAGTCCTGCCACATTCAGTCATGAACAGCAATGGTAATTAAACAACTAATCAGAGGAACAACTAATCTGAGGGGGGAGCCCATGATATCTCTGCAAAAGGCAAAGTTAAAGCATTTGCACCCATTCTCAGCCAGATGTGGTGAGTGAATGCTCCATTTCAGCCATTTCCTGATATCCCTCACATTCAGCTAATTCAATTCACTCCATAAATATCAAGAAAAGGCAGAAGGCACTGGATACAACATTCCCATAATTGCATTGAAAATGTGTAATAACTGACTGCGTCTCAAACCAAGCTATTCCAGTACTGCACGAGCATCTAGCCAATAATGGGGAAAGTTGCCATAGACTGTCTGTCCACAAAAAGCAGGGCAAATTCAACCTGGCCAATCACCACCCCATATATCTACTCTCAAGCATCAGCTAAAAAATGAAATGTGTCATTGGCACTGCTATTGAACAATGCTTACACGGCTCACAAATGCTCCATAAAGGCCAGTCCTGACCTCACTATATTCTTGGTCCAAACATGGATAAAAGAGCTGAACTCCAGAGATAGTGATAATGACTGTCTTTGATTATCAAGGCTGTGTTTGAACAAGAGCCCTTGACAAAACTGTAGTTGATAGAATCTAGATAAAGCTCTCTGGGGGTTGGAGATGTATCAAGCACAAACAAAGGTTGTGGTTGTGGGAGACCAAACATCTGAACTTGAGGACTTCACTCTTCAGAGTTATGTCATTTGGCAAACCAGCTTTAACTACTTCAGCAGTAATCTTCCCTCTTTATCCAACAAGACCCAGGGAATTTGGACTGATTGTGTGGCATGGATGTTACTTGCTGCTTATATATCCGGCAATAATCACTTTCAATGAGAGAGAATCTATCCATTGCCCCTTTATAGTCAATAACATTATCGTTGCTAAACTGCTACTATCAATTTCCTGGGGATGACAACAGACCAAACACTGAACTAGACTAGCCCTATAAATGTTGTGGCTGCAAAGCAGGACAGGGGCTGGAATTTAGAGTAACTCACTCCCACTCTACCTGGAACCTCTACAAGAAACAAGTCACACATTTGCCAAATATTCGCCTTTTGGATAAGTACAGCTCCAACACATCCAAGAAGCTTCATTTCATCCTGGACAAACTAATGCAAGTGACTGATACCTCATCCTCCACCATTGACTCCTTCCACGACCACCACCACCATTTAATGGCAACAGTGTACACCATCTACAAGGTGTGCTTCAGCAACTTTTCAAACCTCCTTCAACAACACCGTGCCGTGGGTGGCACGGTGGCTCAGTGGTTAGCACTGTTGCCTCACAGCACCAGGGTCCCGGGTTTGATTCCAACTTCGGGTGACTGACTGTGTGGAGTTTGCACGTTCTCCCCGTGTCTGCGTGGGTTTCCTCCGGGTGCTCAGGTTTCCTCCAACAGTCCAAAGATGTGCAGGTCAGGTGAATTGGCCTTGCTTAAAAAAAATTGTCAATTCGGTGCATTAGTCAAAGGAAAAAGGGGTTTGTGTGGGTTACTCTTCGGAGGGTCGGTGTGGACCTGTTGGGCTGGAGGGCCCGTTTCCACGCTGTAGGGAATCTAATCTAAAAACACTTTCTGAACCAACAGCTTTGAGAACCTTAAACAACGAGGACAGCAGATGCATAGGGACGGCAAGTCACAGCAGCCAGGATCTCGAGAGTAATTGAGATAGGCTGCACTCTGCACAGTGATGCCTTGAAGCTTCAGAGGGAATGAGACGGAGTGCAGAGCATCTTTAGGTGATTCCAAAGGAAGAGAAAGCTAAAGTATCAACACAGCATGTTTTTCTGTCATTGTTGCACTTATTTATGCAAGATTTAGTTAGTTACAATCACTGAAATTAATTTCAGAACCATTTGTGACTTCCTTTGTAGCTTTGGTCTTTCTATTCTGTCCTTTCTGTCATGATGGCATCCTTTTTTTTTCTCCACACCTATTAAATTAATCTTTAAATATCAACTCTCATTTCATTGTCTTCATTTTTTTGATACCTTAAGCTTCCTAGATCCTTTCTCTTCATCCTAAAATGTTCTCTTCTGTACCTTAGTCTCATCCATGTAACTCTAATGAAACTATCTGACTACTTTTGAATCATTGGTAGGATCTGATGGCATAAGACAGCATAATTGTTTTTGAATTCCAATTTCACCGTGAAATGAATGTTACTGCACCTGCCCTAGTTTTGCTTGCTAGTTAGGTTTTCATTAATTCTAACCTTTTCATTGTAAGGGCTTTAATTCATACCTTATTTGTGACTAATCCTAACTTGTGATATTGACTAATATAATTTGCATTGCATAATTATCTTCTATATTTCTTCTGTCGATATGTACTGTTGATAGTCAGTTCTGTTTCTCTTGCATATCTGTGACCTTTCATTACTGCAGTTTTTCTCTTGTTCCACATATTGGTTTGGGTTGGTTCATCATCTCATCCTGATAATACCTAGATCCGGCCAATCACCTCAATGACTCATTTTCTTTTTGTGATTTATTGGAATCCCTTTGTTTTAGCATGCTGTCTTCTCTTGTGATGATTCACTTGATTTGCAATACTACATTCTCAGAATTCACAGGAACTCGCACTTGTTCAAGAACTTGCCACAAAGCTTTTGTTTCTCACACAGATGCAACACTCATTTTTTGCAAGGACTCAGTACAATGTTTTCATTATTAGGAGGACTTTGCCACAATGCTCATGATTCTTGCCAGAGTTGATTCATCCCCATTTTCTGCCATTTTCCTGTTACTGTTAACAGTTTGTCATCAGTTCACACAATCCTGCTGTTTGTCAGAGATTCAGAATAGTGTTTTGCAATTCGACTGTCTGAACGCTTCATGACATATTTGAATGATGGTCCTTTGTCCATGGTTGCACTGAAGTTGTTGATACATTTATTCGAAACCAGAAAGATGCAATGATTAAGAAATGTGTATAACAGAAATGCATTTTGCCAGAACACCATTTTAGATGTCCTGTGAATGACAACTGAGCAGCTTTTCCTATTTCTTTCATTTATTGCTGTTATCTCTCATAGAAATTTACAACAGCATTTTTGTTTCCAGTTGATGATAGCCCTTGATTTGTCGCAATGTTATTTTTCATTGTCATATGATTGTTTACACCAAGATTCCAGCCCTGAAATGGATTGGTCCAGACTTTGCTGAAATAGGTCAATTTGTCGCATGTGTCATGAGTTAGACTTTCCTCAATG